>NW_027069814.1:426752-527834 GCF_002906115.3 Quercus suber
CCAGCAAATTCCAGTGAAAGAGCTGGGACGGGATCCCCAGAGGCTGCCAGAGGCTCGGGATCCTCAGGACGTGCAGCACAGCTAAAGTGAATTAAAGCAGATTTGAAGAGAGAAAAGAGACAAAAGGCACGTGGACCTTATAACCCAGACATGCAGTGGAAGTACAAAGCAAAACGCAGGGCTTTGGTTCCAACCATTTGAAGAAAAAGACAAAGAAAGTACAATTGGGAAAAGCTGGGAAAGCTGGAGCAAGAAAAGCCAAAGCGCCTCAGGTCAACCAACGGGAAAATCTGGAAATAGGAAGCTAGCTGGGAGACTTTCATCTCATCGCAACAAAAAGAAAGAAACTATGAAGAAAAGGAAAAGACATAATCCTGAAGCAACCAGGCACGGGACAAACTCTAAGGGGCAAAAGGGAGAAATCACCAGTACCCTAGAGCTCGATCTGTGCTATAAAAGAAGGCATAATGCAACAATAGAAAGGAAGAGGGAATCGTTAAGATTACTCTGTAAAACTCAAGAAAAACAGAGGAACCGCTCCCGGTATCCCAGAGACAGCCACTATAGCATATGCTTGGATTCAACAAATTCAAACTTTGCAAGTCTTGGAAGCTTGAATAGCTATCAAAGTCTGTAACTTTTGAACTTAGTTGAACCTTGTATCATGTGAATATAGAACTATAGGAAAAGCTTTGTAAAAACAAAAGAAAACAGAGGAACCGCTCCCGGTATCCCAGAGACTGCCACTATAGCACATACTCGGATTCAACAAATTCAAACTTTGCAAGTCTTGGAAGCTTGAATAGCTATCAAAGTCTGTAATTTTTGAACTTAGTTGAACCTTGTATCACGTCTTAGTGAGCATATCCACAATCAAGAAAATAATGAAATACCTCATTATTGATTTGAGGATCTCTAACAATTATTTCGTGCATTTCTTTATTGCATTGTCTTCCTTTACTGTTTCTTGCTAAAATCCTCCTCATCTAACTATCTTGGAAGGCAAAGCTCAAGCAAAGCCACTCGGACTTGAGTTCCAAATCCCACAAGTCTTGTGCAAAAGCACCAAGTCTGTGAGAATTGGGGCCAGGATCCTCGTGGCAGAATCATCCTCATGAAACTCATTTACATATATGTATATGTATTAAAATGTATGTCCTAATCTAAGAAACTAACAATTATTTGAAGATATGTGTAGTGTGTTTTGTTTTTTTTATGTAGCACCCATAGAGAAAAAGGGAAAGGACAAAGCTCTATTACATAATAAACATGGAAAAGATCATATAGCTCAGAGAACCAGAGATTCTGGGTTCTTACAGGCCTAATACGCCTCGGGATCCCACGACAGTATGCCCGGGATCCCACGATAGTACGCCCCAGGAAAAAAAAAAAAAAAAAATGCTTTTGGTTTGATACATCTCAAAATTAATTCTTAAAAAAAAAAAAAAAAAGCAAAAAGACTTGTTTGTTAAACAAAAATTATTTTTATGGCAATAAATAAATATATATACATATTAATTTGCCATCAAAATAACCGTTCAGACATTTTCGCAACATTTGATGGGCAACACATCCAAACTGAACTTTCAAGTACAAATTACCATCAAAACAAAATTAACGTTACAATCCATCACCATCACATCACAATTAAATCAAAACTAAATCAAATTATAGATTTATATTTATATAAAAAAACAAAAAGAAGCTCACATTTTCTACTCAAAGACAGTGTTTTGGTGTTCTCATGCACCGACGCCACTACACCATAAACGAAAACAAATCGATATGATGGTTCTCATGGGACCTAATTAAGCAATGGGCCTGTCAGTCATGGTAGAGACTTACAAACAACTAAAAGGCTTGGTCATGCTAATTAAACAGAACAAGTCGAATTGACAAAGACTTGGGCGTGCCGATCGTGACCCATTCCCCGATTTAATTATAGATCCTCCAAATCGGCATTATAGTGACAACCAGAACCAAGCGATGAGAGAATGATACCGGAAAAAAGGTATGGGGAAACCAAACTGATATTTTTGAGATAGATTGGAATAGAAAACACTAAAGAACTAAAATGCATAGACCAACTCACCACCAAATAAAACCCAATGAAATACAAATATCACCGCCCAAAGGATCGAATTCTATTAAGGATACTTGGCTGAAATAACTCAACACTTAAATGAGATACTGATTATTACCACCTAAAGAGATACAAAAACTGAAACTCATCACCCAAAGGATCCACCCAAGGGATGATAATTGAATAGAAGAAATCATTCTTCTTAAAGCACAAAAGCTTTTTTTTTTTTTTTTCCCCTGAAAATGCTACTATATTTTATTTATTTTAGCCAAATAGCTTATATAGAAGCTTAGAATAATCCTCTAAGCATAGAAGAATGAAAATAGCAATTAAAACATTACATTCTCAAAACCATTGTAAAATAAGATTCTAATTGAAATTTAAACAAATTAAAAAACGTGTTTACCTAAGATAGCTAAAACATAAAGGCTAAATATTTCTTTAACCCAAAATAAATGATCTTTTAACTTATTGGACAAAATAACTCATTAATCTTTTGAATTGGAGGGAAGGTTCGTTTAAAATATGTGCTTCATTTGTTAGACTTCAAAATCATCTTGGTTGAGCTTTTGCATTATATTGGTTGGCTAGCTAAAGCTTGGGACACTCATGTATGAGAGAGAGAGAGAGAGAGAGAGGGTATTAGTAGATATGATAAGTAGAGCGAAATGCTTATCATTAACACTAATTTATTGTATACCAATTACAATATATTATGTTCAAAATTATAAATCTCACTTATTTATTGAAAATTAAAAAAAAAAATTGTCATTTTTATTGAAAAAAAAAATGTCAAATGAGTAGTAATTAACTTGGGGTAAATCTCATCATGGAAACATGGTGATACACGTAATTAAAGAATGATTTTACTAACTGATGTTATAAAGACAATTATTAACGAGCCATTTAAAAAAAATTATGAAAAAAATGTTAATAATTCAGTTTTTTTTTCATAAAAAATTTCTTAAAACTGTTCTTTAATAAATATTTTAAAGATAACCATTAACCGGACCAATTACAAAAATATCTGAAAATATAAAATATTCCTATTCTAATGTTCCAAAAACCCGTGCCCATGCACTATATAGAGAATAACAGTACAGACATGCTCGCGTCTCTTTTTGCCTTGGCTTTGCTGTCTCATCACACTAATCAACAATTGTGGGTCCGGCCTTTACTCACCCAACCCTGGCCCCGAGACTCCTTCGGAATTTCCTACATAACATGTTGCCATCAGTATTCACTAGTGAGAGATCAGTGGACCAATCATCTCTGTTCTCTATTCTTTACACAAAGGATGTGCTATTCACAGCAAATTTCTGTGGCCATCTAAAAGATGTTTTGCAATAACAACTGGCATATGTATTCTCTATTCTGTCCTGTGGACATCAATTCGAGTATGGATATGACCGACGCCAAAAGCTCATGAATTCGAGTATGGGCCGCAAAGATAAGAGTTTTGTAAATTATATATGAACTATTTATATACCTAGATATATAATTCCTATACCTCAATCTCATATAATAATAAATAAACCCATATATTAGATACTTAAGAATTCTTTTTTTGGTGCTAATTTTAAAAATAGAATCTAGATTGAGTAGGCAACAAGAAAGAGCAGTGGCGACTCCAAGAGAAACCCTCCGTATTTATTTTATTAAGTTTGTATAATATTTTTAATTTTTATGAAGTTGTCATTATCTATTTGTCATTATTTTTATAAAAAAAATGTTTCAAATTAAATAACAAAACTCAACCCATTGTTACTGTGTTAAATTGGCTCACACAGCCAAATTCATCCATACATAAATAATACACTAATTTTACTATTTTTGTTCTGAATCACTAACTTCATAACAAATTTTTTTTAATATGATAATAATATACACACGTGCAACAAACCCTCCGTATTTTTTAATTATTAAATTATATAAAGTTATATTATATTTGTAATACACGACACACATTCATATGCACTACAATTCACACAACTAACATAATAAAAAATAAAAAATAACACACACAATCAGTATTAGACACACACTCACACACATATAACATAAATTTATAATAAAAAGAGACATCTACGACTTACAAATATTCTCTTTTTACTCTTAGAGAGACCTGTGATCTATGTTGTTGTCTAATTTTGGGCAAGACTGATATATGGTTAGGGTGTGCAAAATTTAAGTCAAAGTATACAAACATATCTTCAGGGATAAATTATACTAATAAAAAAAATTATATATAAATTTATAATAATAAAAAATTCAAGTCAGGGGGTTCAATTGAACCCCCTGAGCATAAAGTAACCCCAACCATGAGAAAGAGAGAGGCAAAGGTATCATTGGAATGTAATGTAAGACAATTAAGTGACAAAAATAAATTAGGACCAACTAGGTACAGTGCTCTCATATACTAGACTCTTATTACCTGATTTGCTACGGGCTTATATTCAAAATTTATCATGTGTCTATCACTTGAACTTTGCCCAAAATTGAATCCAAAATTATATTACAAAACAAAGACATAATATAGCGATGAGAAAGTCTAGGTACACAAAAGATTTGACAAATATATTGCTACTTTACTAATGTGATAGATTGTTAATAGTAAGTAAAAAAATAATACAAATAATTGGCCCAAATGAGAATGAGTAAAAATTTGTCAATTTAGCAAGTGAAAAAAGTAATCAAATTTTTATGTATGTAGCATTATTCATCTATTGACATTTCTTCTTCTAACTAACTCAAAGAAAATTACACAAAGTGAAATAATAAATTGGACTTTCTTCCTTGATTTTATTTTTAGGTGATGAAAAAGTTGTGCATTTTTGTTGTGTTAATAAATTTTTGTCATAAAGTGAGCTTAAAGCTAAAGGTAACATGGGGAACTTCCAGCAAGACCAACAATGAGGCAGTGATCCTTCCTAGGCCCACCCTCTTCCACAACTGGGCATTAATTTTTAGGAAATTGGTTTGAAAACTCAAAAGAGAGAGAGAGAGAGAGAGAGAGTGTCCTGTCTGTGGACTGTGGGGCATTCCATTTACGCAGAGAGTCATTCTGCCTTATACACTCACAAACAATCACACTACTCTCTCTCTCTCTCTCTCTCTCTCTGGGCAGGACTTCCCTCTTAGTCTCGACCATGGAAGTTTACTCAACGCCGTTTTTGCTGGGTCTGCTAGCATTTCTTGGAGTGCAGCTTCCTGTAATCATGGCGGGTTAGTGTTACTTATACTTTTCATCATCTTGTTTCTTCACTTTTTTGTTCTTCTTTTCTTTTTACTCTTGTTTAGCATTTAGTGCCCTTTTGTTTTGCTTCCTTTAGGACTGTTTTGACTTTAAAGTTGCTACATTTATTGGTTCTCTATTTTGCTTTTCATTTATTAGTATTCCCTTTTATGGGAGCAATTTCTTTGGCTTATATTAGTTAAAACAGGAATCTGGAAATGGGTTTTGATTGGTTTAGTTATTGGTCTATTTGGTTCTGAGATTTTAGTGTTACGCTGTACATGGTTTTCTGGCTCTTGGGGTTTTATGATTCATTATTTGGCTGTGGATGTGGAACTGAGTAATGTTTAGCCAGTTTAGAGCTAGCCAGTGTTAACTTTGAGTTCATTGTAATGTCTAAATTTGTGTTTTTTAGTTGGTTTTAGCTTAATGGGGACTTCGTTGCTGTCTTCTCTCAATTTTTGGGTTTTTCTTACAAATTTGTTGAGGAAGTGATCACTATGCAGCAGGGTTCCCGTGGTTTGAATGATCTTGTTTGTGTTTTGTTGTGAATGCAGTGGAAGAAATTGTTTTTTTGGTTTCTAGTTTGTGTTATTAGGTTTGGGTTCTGAATTAAACTTGCAAGCATGGGCATATTAGTACAAAAGAATTTAGGCTATTAAGCTATTAAAAAGTCCTGGGAGCAGCATTGCACATAATATAAGCATTAATTATGGAAAACATATAGGAACTGCATTGTGATTCTGTGAATTTTGAATGATGTGATATTTTCTAGTTACTCTAGAGAGTCTAGACCTCCATCTAGTTCTAGAAGTATCTTTCCAGAGGAGAATATATCAAACCTAGATCTTATTATAGCCTACTTGTTGGAAAAGTTTTCTAAAATTCTTACCATAAAAACAGGTAATCTGTGCACTCATATGTTGTTTTGTAATCATTTGGTTTTAGTTTCTCAATATTTTTGGCCAATTCACTCCCAAGTCATTCATATTTTGTGAGATAAATGCCTAGATAACTGACTGTTTAGTTTTTAAGTAAACTCATTTAAAACAATGAGACTGTTATAGGTGTGGTTGTGGACAATTATACAAGGCATCAACTCTGTCAGTGCAGGGAAAGGGGGAAAAAGGTAAGAAACTGCAAAATGGGGTGTTGGGTCCAACACATACATGTAGGACATTGCAGCAACATCACCAAATTTTTTTTTTTTTTTTTTAATATTTTGGATGAGAAGCGGTCCCAAAGAGAGGTGAAGGGGAAGAGTCAAATCAGTAACCTTTACTTCATGAGTCATGATACCGGTCTAGCTACCCATTTGTGTTTAAAAGATAGAACAGAAAAAGAAAATAAGAGTTTTTACATGTTATGTAGCTGTACAAATTCTGCTAGGAACTACTCCATTTAATTTTCAGTTAAATTGTCAGGAAGTTATGTAAATCAGATTGATATTTTATAACTTTTTTTGTCTTAGGTGAACTTTTTTGTGCACTCCAAATAGATATTCAATTGTGCATGTTATAGGTCATGAGTTGTTGTATAAATCAGAGAATGACTCATGATTGATAATTACCCTTGCTACTTTTGCAGATTGCCCCTTAAATTTGACTGGATCTAACTTCACTCTGGTGGCCTCAATCTGCTCTACTAACGATGACAGAGGAAAGTGTTGCCGCTACATCAATGCTTTTATTGCAGTGTCTGTTGCTCACTATGCAAATGCCACAGGCAACCTAGGGGTTACTGCAAATTTATCTGAAACCTGCCTACATTCCATATCAGAAACCTTGGGAATGTATGGAGTTCCAAAAAATGCAACAGCATTTTGTGGGTTTGGGACAAAAATTCCTGTTAATTATGTGTGTGAGGGTCGGACAACTGTCACCCAGATGCTGCAGTCTCCAAAATTCTCGGATGTCATTGTAAATTGTAAATTGCCACTTTCAGAGGATACTAATTGCAGGAAATGTGTAAATGCTAGCATCACGTACCTTCGTCAGCTGGTAGGAGCAGAAGATAATATGACACTGAGTACTTGCCGTGATGCAACTTTCACTGCAATTGCAAGCCAAGTTGATGGTGTTTCGGTTGTTGAAATTGCAAGTTGTTTTTTTGGAGTTCAAGGGCTTAGCAATTTTCCAGGTATAACTACTCAACTCAACGAAGTCCTCAAACCAATATCTTGAGAAGAAATGGATTTTAATATGTGCATGTCTGTGCATGTGATGATAAACCAGTTGGTGTCATTGGTGCAGGCTTTCCTATTCTTACATACTGCTATCTTGTTACTCTTATATCCAGTGCTAGTTTTACGTATCATAGAAAATCCCTTTATTTATAGGAAGTTTGGCATTTTGTGCTTTTGAAATTAAAAAATAATGACCTGAAATATCCACTACAACCTATCAATTATCTGCATTATTTCCTTTGTTTTGAGTTTTCACCTTCAAGTTTGTCCAACTTTTATATATGTGTGGTAGGATATTTTGGTAAGCATGGCAATAACAACTTTATACATGTTGTATAGTGGGTCTAGTTCTGTTGAGACCTAATTGAATCATTCATTTATTTTCTCTGTCATTGCTAATAAATATATTCTGTGAAGGATCAAGGAGGGGTTAGAGAAAGAGCTCTTTTGTTTTGGTTTTCACCTTCAAGTTCATCAAATTTTTCTATATGCCTCTTAGGATATTTTGGCAAACAAGGAATGACTACCCTATCTGTGTTCTACTGGGTATAGTTGTGATGAGATCTAATTGAGTCATTGATCCATGGAGTCATATCCATTGCACAAGGCTCACTTCTATGGGGCCTAAGAGAAGCGATTGGTAAGCCTTAACCAACCCCCCCCCCCCCCTTGAATCATGAAGAGCTCCTTTCTAACGTTGGTCCAGAATCACTACCCCACTTTAAATGAAAATGAACATAGGTTCACTAAAAGGTGATTTGATTTTAACATTGGTCTTCATCATACACATCAAATAATGACAAAGGAAACAGCATCAATGCCCTTAATATTTAAAGAAGAATTGAGAATTAATAAATAGAAGACATGTTAGACCCATAAGATAAAATCTTATTAATGGAATAAAAAGAAATGGACAGTTTTTGAAATGAAGAGGATCCTGAAAACACAAATAGAATAATGTCAATTTCCCAACAAGTTGCAAGTATAACATATTTAATTCAACAATAACTGCATCAATTTAAACCAACATTACAGATAATAAGACTTTTCTTCTAGTTAAAAGTGGCATAAATGATTGATCTCGAACAGAATTTGTACAATTTCATGCCGTATAATACCGGTAGTAAAATCGACCTAATATTTTCCCTACTCCCAAAACTTCAATAAACCAAAAAAAGTAGGGGTGACTAGTCTTACTATTTCCTTTTCCCCTTATAAGTTTAACCAAAGCCAGTAATTATTATTCTTTGATTCTTTGAAATGCCTTTGAAAGAGGAAACCTTTTACCTCATGAGGATTGAAAACCAAACATTATCCCCAGCCTAATTCAAGCCTTCTTATCCAATATCTTCAACAACTTAGTCCAAGTGCTACTGCTTTGAGTGCTTTCTACCCAAATGATTGCTTCAAATAGATAGTATATTGTGAGGAGATTGAGGAGAACCAGTTTCAAGTAAAAAGCTCCTACTACAATATGACCTAGATGTACTCGAGGAAGAAGCAAGATATCTTCCATCTCCACTGTGAAAAATTGCATCAGCCCTATGTATTTTCCCCTTACTTGTCCTTCCTCTCCCTTCATTTCCTTCATACTCTTCGTCTTCAATTGCTTCTAAAAGACCACTTTGCATTGGGTCTGAACTCTCATACAGAAGCCTAAGAACCTGTTTAATTGAAGGCCTAGCTCGGCCTTCTCTCTGGGTACACCATCTCACAATTGAGACTAATGTTTGAAGCTGGTCTAAGTCAAATGAATCACTGATACTAGGATCCACTAGCTCAGGTAGACGTGATTCTGATGTCGTGTATATTTGGGACCATTCCACCAGATTCTTGTTGTCTTGTATTGCACGTCTTCCAGTCACTATCTCCAACAGTAGCACGCCGTAGCTGTAAACATCACTTTTCTCGGTGAGTTCTTGACTGACAATATATTCAGGATCCATATAACCTGGAAGCCACCCAACATGTAGATCTCTTTAGCACAAAAAATAGATAATTCATGTTCAAGAGGTCATATGGCTTTTCCCTGACCTGGAGTTCCCCGGATATCAGTATTTACTGGTTCAAAGCAAATAGAACCATCTTTTGAAGCATGTGCAAGGCCAAAATCTGCAACCTGGAAAACAAAACAACATTTTTGTACACATTATTTCAAAGCCTTCAACATAGTGCTTGGATGCGCACTTCTTTTTGTTTAATGCATAATCCCAACGATAAGAAGTATGAAGGGAGTAATGCATTGTATCAGACAATGAAATTCTTTTTGAGTTATTTTGATATGAGCATGTGCCCTCTTCCCAAAAGAAATCTAATTACAAAGGAGAGAATTAAGAGATACAAAAGTGAAGAACACTCATGGAATCTATTTTTAGAAACTTGTATCTCTTTCACTACAAAAATTGAGGATTTAGATTTTCAAAAGTTTCATGTGCATCCAAGAGGTACCCTACCTTAGNGAGACAAATTTGTTTAGAATATACAGCCATGAGATAAGGGAGCTTTAGGGGGGGAAATTTAATGGGCATGCATCAGAGAAACAGAGAACTGACAAAGAAAAGAGAGGGAGAGGGGGTTTTTTTTTGGGGGCGGGGGGCGCGGCGGGTGGGAGCAAACAAAAAAATTGAAGAAGTGAGGAGCATACCATGAAGATGATCCTTTAAGCTTCCATTTGCCATATGCTCATACAAGAGAAACCTGCCATGAAGCAATCAAAATTATAAGTGTTGCCAACACATGAGATGCATCACTCAAGTGCACACATGAACGAACTACCTCTCATGTTTGCAATGCAAAAACCCCTTAGAGCAACAAGGTGGCGATGATGCAGTCTAGCAAGAATCTCAATCTCTCTGCGGAAGTCATCATCTCCCTGCTCTGAAACTTTGTTCATACGTTTCACTGCTGCCACCAAGCCATCACTAAATTGAGCTTTGTACACTGTTCCAAATCCTCCTCGCCCAATGATGGTGTTAAAACTGCCTGTTGCCTTCTTTATCTCCTTATAGCTGAATTTTCGGAACATAGATGAAGGGCCTGCATTTAACCCAAATCCCCCCCAAATGCCACCCCCAGATCCCACCCCCAAAGAAGAAATAAATTAAAGGATTTCTGACATATGGCATTAGCAATGCCAAGAGAGAACGTACTGTAAAAGATCCAAGGCATACCTTCCTGAAATTTTCGCACTGGCCAAGAAGGAGGAAAAGCTTTTGAAGATGTCTTATCTAATTTTTCAGAATCCTCCAGTTCTCTGCTTTTCCTGCGAATAAGAAATACCAAGACTACTAGCATCATAACAGCAGTTGCTGTGACTGCAAGTCCAATGCCTGGAATCAACGTCAGCGGTAGTGATGGTGGTTTTTGGTTAAGGGTGTGCCAAGCATTAGTGGGTTTGGGCTCGCAGCAACCAATGGACTTGGAGAAGCCTCGGGCGTGTGCGAAGGGTGGGATGGCACTGAAATTGGAATAATGATTGCGACAAATTATTATCAGCCACATATACAGCACTATAAGGAGCCCCCCCAAAAAATAAACAAAACGTAAAGAGTATAACAAAATTATAGTTAGATGGGGCAATATGATTGGAAAAAACTAGCCCTGTTTCCAGCCTTTTCTTTATTTCATTCTTGAACAGAACTGGCTTTTCTTATTTAATTAAAAGTATTTTCCCAACCACTCATTTCAGTCAGCTGTTTGTTCAATCGGATTATTTGTCTAAATTTCCACCTGTGGCCTTAACTTTCCATCTGATCTCCTCCTTCATAAAATATCCAGTTATCTTCTCTCATGAACTTTAATAATAAATTTTCTAGGGTTAAAAATAAACAAACTAAAAGAAAAACAAGTTTTTTTGCTCTGAAGTGTCATAAAGGATCTTTGCTGGGCCAAAACTCAAACATTACACAGAATCCTTCAACGACATATTCAAATGACAGAAGAAGAATCAGCTTGAATCTAAACTACAAGAACTCTAGATGAGCAAACTTATTATTATCCAACAAATGAGCTTTCCAGCTCAAAAGATACGAGCTTACATGACTTGCTCATCACTGGATATTATGATATGAAACCACACAACTATCTGCAAGGGATATCTATCAAGGAACGGTTCAAACAAAGCAAGCAAATCAATGCATCAACAAAGATACCCTCCTGCATGTCCCTAGGACAGAATGAAAAACAAAAAAAAGAGATCTTTCTCCAACCCTTCCTTCACAAATAAAGTTATTAGCAATGGCAGAAAATGGCAAGTGCCTTCCACATTAAAGCACCATTTCACAAGTTCGAGCCCGGGAGCTAGCCTCTAAAAAAAAAGGGGTGTGTGTGCAGAGGGGGGGGGCGGCCTAGTGGAGGCCTTTGTAATTATTTGCTTCTTTATTTTCCTTCAAAAAAAAAAAAACGCTTTATTTTGCTGTCAGTTGAGATGGCTCCTTGATTGATACCGATGAACAGATGCCAGAACATTAACATAAATGCATTAAATGGTTTTATTACGATTTTAAAAATCGAACTGGTTAAAGAATTGGATTATGGAATGGTTCTCAATTTTATGATCCAATTGGAATTGGATTGATAGTTAAACCGATGAATAAATAATTAATAATTTTTAAAATTTTTAAATTTATAAAAATAAGTAATAAATTTTATAAGTTTTTACCAATAATATTTAAAATAAAAAATAAATTCACTTGACTTGCAATTCACGTGACTTTTTGTTGAGAGTGAAATTAGGCCCGTTTGGTTTGTGTGTGTGTGGGGGGAGAAGAAAGACCTAAACTTTTATTAACTGAAATAAAGCTTGGCTAAATCAGCTTGAACAATAGAAAATAAAGGTGGTGGAACATCCTCCATTCACACTACATAGTTATCGACATTAATAGCATGCCGGGCTAAACTATGGGCAAATTTATTACCTTCTCTCAGTATGAGAGTAAAGTAATTTAGTAAAAGAACTGGACTGACTAAGGGCATCAAGGATAAGGGGCTTCACTGATGCTAAGTTACTTCCTCCTTCCTTCAAGGCATGATGGTAATATTGTTCTAGTAATGTTGTTTGTATTTTTTGAAAATATGTGTGGGTGGAAAAGTATGTGAAAATATATGTAATATTGTTTAAATACTAAAAACTGTTATTTAACCAATGGTAACAAATGTGTGTTCGAGGCCATTTTTCGGTTGCCCAGCCACGTGTGATTTGTTGGAGGGATGACCTTACTAGGTCCAGGTTCTTTTTGAGGAGTTGTGCCTGGAACTCAACATTGGGCCACGTGGTCCAACGGCTATCGGTGTATTATTAAGCCTAACAATCATTAAAGCCAAAATCTAAGAATCACGACAATTGTTGAGTAAATATGTAATATGTGTTTGATATGGTAGCTTTGATTAGCTGTAATAGCGGTTGAAATAAAGTAGTATTTATTTAGAGGTAAAGTAATCGTGTACTTAACGATGTAAATTTAAAGATAAGGAAGCAAAGTCACTTATCTTTGTATGGTTTGTAACCCCAGCTGTACAACTTCTGTGAGTTGATAATATCCCAGCAAAGTGCCAGCGGCAGAGAGGCAGTTTACCAATGGTTGAATGAGTTTAAGCCCTTTGAATGGTTTATAGCTCCAGCTATGTAGCATCAGTGAGCTAACAGGATTCCAGCAGGATGCCAGCGGTAGAAGCTAGTTAAGCTTGCCCCTCTTGTCATGCATTTAAATGAGTTTAAGTCTTGGTTAATAGTTGTAATAGTAATTGGAATAAAGTAATATGTATTTAAATGTGAAGTAATCATGTAATGATATAAATTAAAAGGTAAGGAAACAAAGTTACTTATCTTTGATGGTTTGCAGCCCAGCTATGTAGTATCAATGAGCTGATAAGATTCTAGCAGAATGTCAGTGGTAGTTTGCCATGATGATTTCAAGATTGAAGGGAAAAAATGGGTGCAATTGGAGAGAGAGAGAGAGAGTATGCCCAGCTGTGTGTAGGGGCTGATTAAGCTTGCTCCTCTTATCATGCACTTAAATGAGTTTTCTCCTTAACAATGCTCTTTTAGTTCTTGTGAAGTTATGAATAGTGTTACCTTCTAAGAGAAGGGCTTTTGTATGGAGTATGTGTGCCTTCTAAGAGAAGGATTTTATGTAAGAAGTAGTGGTGCCTTCTAAGAGAAGGGCTTTGATATGAGATCTTGGTGCCTTCTAGGAGAAGGGCTCTAGAAATAGAAGTTCATGCATTCCATTAGAAGGGCTTTTAGTATGAGTGTTTGGCATATCTTGAGAAGTATTGAGATGGTAAAATATATAGATGTGTTGTGAGATGTAGTATTTGTAAGATGTGTGATATATGGAAGTATGAGAGATATGGTGGTTAAAGATAGTAAAAATATGAGATCATAACTGCTGGAGAAGTTGTAGAGATGGCTTTCCAAGATGAAAGATTTTTGTAAAAGAAGAGCATGAAGATGTATTTAGGTATTTGGAGATGGGAGTAGTGAGATAGGTCTATTTTCTGAGTATGGAGAATGAGAGAATGAGTATAAGAGGAGTAGTAATGTTGTAGTGTGTTTAGCAAAGCTGCTGGGATTTTTTGCTGAAATTGTATGAAGGCTTATGAAGGGCATTTATGAGCTAAGGGCTGAAGAGTTTAGTTCCTAATTTGGAAACTAAAAACTCAGAAGTTCAGCACTTTATTTAGAGCTTCCCTCAAGGTAATTAGAGGGAGAGAGAAGTTTATGAGTGAGTTCTCCTCCATTGGTGCCCCCTGCCCCCCCCCCCCCCTCCTGAGATGTTGATGAGGGTTTTCTTTAGAGCTGAGTTTAAAGGGGTCTTTTAGCAAAATTCTCAGCCAAAATCTGTACCAATCAGCAATGATTCTTTAGAGAATCCATCTTAAAATTTGGCCAAAAATGGTAGGTTTAGCTTTAAGGTATTCTTGCTATTTCGGGTAAGAGTTACTAGGGAAAAAAGCAACATAAAAGGAAGGTATTTTGGCAAGAGAAAGGTAATTTCAATAGTTGGTTTTAGTTTTAGCCAAAAGAGGAAAAATCAGTAATATTCAGGCTGCTGGTTCAGCTATCACACTTGCTCTGAAAAGGCTGTCCTAGCTGTTAGGAAAAGTTGTGACAACTATCATGAAAAAACTGTTTGCTTTGGGCAGAACCAATGAGGTCAGATTAGTCATTTTAGACTGCTGGAGAGGTCATTTCAAGGATTTGGCTAAAAAATAGTAAGATCTCTTTGGAGGGTATCTTGCTATTTTGGGTATAACAGCTAGCTACTGGGATTTTAGTATTAAATGGCTAATGATGTCACTCCCAGCCAGGTGTCAAGTTCTGAATATACTGCTGGGATTCAGTTAGAAATGCTTCCTTCTTTGGGTGTTTGTGTTTTTGGTGCAAGGTTCCATTACAACACATAATAGAAGGATTGGTTGAAAGATAATGAAGCCTTAGAGATTTAGTCAATGTCTCATTGTGTTGTGACATAATCTTGGTGAACAAGAAGAGTATTTAATGTTCTGCTCTGGCAGCTGGCAGAGAAATATATGGTTAGATTGTGGCAGACAGCAGCTGGGTATTCAGAGATATTATGAATATTTTGTATTGAGAGAGATAAAAGATAGTTAATCAGATGAAGCCATGTGTTTGAGTTGGATTTACCTGAAAGAAGTAATAAGATTTATGTAGAATGATATAATGAAGTTTCTAAATTTGTATAGCAATAGCTGGGGATTGAATGAACAGTTATTTTCCCAGTAGTTAGATGGCTGGGGATATTGAGTATTTGTCAAATGATGAATATCAAATTTTAGGAAAAGAGCAATGGGGAATTTTATCATGTAAAGTACTACGTGATAAAAGATGATTACCATATGTTACCCGCTACACACGGACTTGTCAGAGTTTAGGGAGTTGAAGAAGACACGCCAAGCAACATGTTTCTTTTATCAACTTTAAACCGCTAGAGCTTTACTGAACATACCTCTTGGCCCTTCAAATTATAACTCCCAAAGTTTCCCCAAAGAGACTTATGAGCTTGGATCATAAGCCGAAGGTGAGATAACGTACCTCAGGTTTTGTTGTCATTTTGTGTAAATATGAGCTCTTGTTGAAGAAGCCGCTTGCTATGAGTGTAACAGAGGTAATATGGGCCATGAGCTTTGATTCATTGCTTAAGCCCTATCCATATGTTCATGTTGATGATGTCATGGGGTTATGATCCCAATTGATGAAAAGGAAATGTGAACCATGGACCCGCCTTGTGAAGTAAGGATTTTGTGGGCCATGTGAGCCCAATCTATGTAGTTGAATGAGATATGAGTTTCTTTTGAGCTTTAAATAGGTTTACCCATAAAATCAATAACATGTTGATGTGGCATGGGTTGCCAATGAAGTAATGCCACGTGGGCTGAAAAAATGGTCCTCAACAACGTGCTATAAAGAGTGTCAAAAAAAAAAAAAAAACCCAAAAAATGTTGTGTAGCTCTCTTTGCATGGGGCAGCACATGGTTTCTCATACCATGTTGGGCATGTTTGTACTTTTTTATACTGTACAGTCAAAATTCAAATGTAAATATCTCTCTTAGGATGGCAATAGGGCGAGACAGGGCCGAAGGATGGGGTCTTCGTCCCCACCCCGCATGGTTTTGTCTTGCCCTATCCTCGCCCCACCCCGCATGAAGGGAAAACCTTTTCCATCCCATCTCTGCCCCTTGGGGCCCTGCAAAGCCCCGTCTCACCTCATAAAACTCAACTTTTTGTTAATTTGCCCTATAACTAGTACAATTTTTTTAATGAAACATACTTCATTAATAAAAATATACTTGAAATTACAACTAAATTTATCCCATCAAATCAAATCAATTTTTAGAAAAAAAATTGAATAATATATCCAAGTGTTTAACAAGACAATCACCAAAAAAAAAAAAAAAAATCTCATAGTATAACACATAACAAAATAAAGGCAAAGAACCACATTAGGTAGAATAAAATAAGCTAATATTGATATGTTTGTTTAAATAGTAGAGTTTTAGTGTATGAAAAATTTACAATTATAACTGTAGGGATAAAGGCCTAAATTTGTATATTGGGCCTTGGGTCTTATCTTGAAACGTGGGCATGTCCAAGGAGGGGTAAGTGATTGAAAGAGACCCCAAGTTTAAAGTCTCATAAAGAAGAAACGGATAGAGAACGGTCCAAGGAGTAACTCCTCCTTGGACACAATAAATACAATTTGAATCTATATTCCAACAACCAAGGTGACCTACTAAGTGGTTTCCATGATAAGGATGAGCTTCATGCATGTATAGAAGTAATAAAAACTAAGAAATATCTAAAAGAAAAGCTACTACCACCATATTAAATGCATTGCAGCTACTTTTTTGGCCACATTTATGTGGAAAAGACTCCTAAATAGTGCAATCTCAGCTATTACAATTCACAGAAAGCCAAAGAGGGTGTCTAATGGGACATACACTCAAGTGAAGGTTTAGATGATTGACAAGTGTAGGATCAAGATGACTTGAGAGAAACTATATAATGTGAGAGACCTCCATGAGATGGGGATTGAAAGAAAAAGAGAAAGAAATACTATAGCAATCAAAATTGTACTTGTAAACAGTTATATTGATTTATACTCCGAATTATCTCCTCAGAAAGTGAATTTATCTAGTCCAATGTGTCCTGTTCTTACTTGATCATCTTCTAGATCCATACTAGCTGTTATTAACTTCATTAAGGCCTAGCTCTTTAACCCACTCTCTACAAATTTATTGTATTGGGCTCACTGGACCATCACTCCATTCATCTTTGGGTTTAGGCCGTAAATTGTATCCCTACAATTGGCGCCGTCTGTAGGAAAAGCTTGTGTGATAGTGAATGCAATGGTTAACTATGACAGAATCGGGTCCACAACAAGCAGAGTCGAGAGGATCCCAACATGGTGACCCTTTTCTCAACTTTAAGCAAAGAGGTGATTGTGAAGGAAGTATCCATACCACACACACTAACAGGAATCAACCTCAAGGGGGGAGCCATATCTGCCATGCAAAGAACAACAAGAACATGCAACTGGAGATCGACTAGTTAAAGAGAGAGTTACGTCATGCAAAACGGAAGCAAACTTCTTCAAACTCTGATGTTTTCTCTTATGACGAAAGGGACGTTAATTATAGGTGGAGGTCTCAAACCCCACCCAGCGAGTCCTTCTCTTATGAAGAGGAGCAGCATCATGAGCGGTGGTTTCGAAGCCCGTCATGAAGAGATGTGGGAAATGATACTATGAGTAAGGCCCTAAACCAAATCTCCAGGTCTCCTTTCACGCGTAAGATGGAAAAGGCAAAACTTCCTTGGCATTTTCATCAGCTAACGTTCACCATTTACAATGGTCGAACAGATCCTGTGGAGTACGTGAGCCATTTCAACCAGAGAATGGCTGTCTATTCTAAGGACGAAGCCTTGATGTGCAAGGTTTTTCCATCCAGTCTAGGACCAGCCGCAATGAGATGGTTCGACAGCCTGTGGAAGATTCTATAAGTTCCTTCAAAGAGCTCACCCAGGCGTTTGGTTCCCGTTTTGTCACCTGTCGCAGGGTTCCTCGGCCTTTAGCTTCCCTACTATCTTTAAACATGTGAGAGGGTGAGACCCTGAAAATGTATTCGAATAGATACTGGGAGATGTTTAATGAGATGGAGGGTGACTTTGACGAGGTGGCCATCAGTACCTTTAAACTCGGCCTCTCAACCGAGCACGGTTTGAGGAAATCTTTGACTGGCAAACTTGTTACTAGTGTGCGCCAACTAATGGATATGATCAATAAATGTAAAAGAGTTGAGGAAGATCAGCAGCAAGGAAAAGGAAAGGATAAGGTTATCCCTCAGGAGAGGAGGGATTTCAGGTCGGATCGGTACAATAACAACAGACCACGGAGAGATTTTGTTGGACAATCAGGATCGGCAAATCTTCAGGCAGTCAATACCATATTTCGAGAGCTGGTGCATCAAGTTCTAGAGAAGATTAAGAATGAGTCATTCTTTAAACAGCCAAGTAAAATGGTGGGAAACCCAGTAAGCACAACCACAACCTCTATTGCCAATACCATCAAGATTATGGACACACCACAAAAAATTGTAGGAGTCTGTGGGACCACCTAGACTAGCTCATCCATGAAGGTAAGTTAAAACAAGTCTTACATCACTCCAATGGTCAAGGGAGCCAAGCTAACTCAGAGTCTCGAAAAAATGATTCTTCCAGAACCCCCTTGGGAATGATAAATGTCATATTGGCCGCACCAAGGATAACTGGGTCCTGTCCGTCCAGAGTAATGTCCGTGGCTCGGCTATCCGCCGAAGATGCTAATCAAGAGNTATCAATCATATATTTTGGCTAGT
Organism: Quercus suber; assembly: GCF_002906115.3. Classification (NCBI taxonomy): domain Eukaryota; kingdom Viridiplantae; phylum Streptophyta; class Magnoliopsida; order Fagales; family Fagaceae; genus Quercus; species Quercus suber. The sequence continues at coordinate 445,632 of NW_027069814.1, forward strand.
TCTATATATGAACTTTTATACATCAATTTACAAGAATAAAAACCACACTTTGAACATCAAATTTGGTGTTTATTATGGATCTTTAACAGAATAGCTAGAATCAGTCTGTCAAGAATTAAGCTTATCACAAATTTTGGGTTTAACACAAATTTTGGGTTGTTTAATATACTGCCTCCTGTAAATTTTGCTAATGAAGAGTGTACATTAATAATGCCTTTTGAGGTGAATAATATAGAGATCATGGCAGGCCCAAAAGTTTCTTATCGTATCACAGAAGTAAGGAGGTCGAATTGCATGGATGAAATGAGAGGTTATTGCATTATGTGGTGCATGTGCATTATAGCTTGTCCCTTCTATTTAAAAATTTCTATCATTGTCAACATGGATGTCACTTGGAACGAAACAAGCTATCGTGTAACATTGAATAGTTATCAACTACGTGCCCTGAATGCCCTTCTACATCAAATTTGGCATATCGTATTTATTTTGACTTATTTTAATACCTGAAACCAATCCTCTTGAATTGACCAACATCCACATTTTCCATGTAAATACAAACCTTAGCATTTTCTCTGATGGGTCATAACTTGATAGAGAGAATGATGTAGATTGGTAGGTCTATATGGATTCCTAATTGATAAGCTCTTTTTTGTATGATGAACATCATTTTCAGCATCTTTATGTCTTGTAATTTGTTTTCTTTCTAACAAACTTAAACATATCTACTAATTCATTACACCAAATATTTATAGCTCTTTAGAATTCTCCGCTGAACAGTTAGGCGGGGGTGATTCCAAGGCGCATTTCGTATACATTATAAAATTATGGGGAAGAAAGAAAGACAAGCTTCATTGAAAGTATCAAAGAATGAGAGGCAACTCCAAAGTTTGATAAAAGTTTTGCGTCCCAAGGTGTACATAACTGACAGCTCAAGCTTCAAGAGGCTTGTTCAAGAGCTAACTGGCAATGGAAGCTCTATAACCTCTCCACCTACTATTGAACCTAATTTGCAGCTTGCAAATGTTCCAGTTATTGATATCAAGGATCAAGAAGACCCTGAAAGCAGCATAGAAGCATCCTTTGCATCTCTTGAATATTCATCCGAATTATGTCACCAAGTAAGCTTGAGTGAAGAACTAAATCAAGTAAGCAATCCAATATACTTGTATGACTCAACCTTTGAAGATTCAGCAGTGAACTATGACTCTACTTTTCAAGATTCAACAGAGAACTATGCGGTGGATTTGTTAGCTTATAATGATCTTGAGTCATGGCTTTTAGATATGGAGCCATTCCCTTTCTACAATGATCATGCTCAGATTGATCAGGAGGTCAGCATATATGACAATGACTATGAGTTTTCCGGCTTACTATGAAATTGTTTGTTCTAGAATTGGAACGACAAAAAATAGCAAACCCATGTATGATATTTGCTCCATGGTATATTTTTCCTTCTAATATCTAAGAACAGAAAATCATAGCACAATATTAAGTTAACCTGTTGTATAGTCTTTGTGCGGAGAGCCAAGTACTTGTTGTGCTCATTAATGTATGCAAGTTCTATACAATTTGCGATCCATTCTTTCTTTCAGTTTCGTGTACATAACAACCTTTGCAAATACATAAGAACCATAACAAAGGGGCACACCACAGAAAATAAAACACCAGGAACAAATAGTCAGAAACTCAGGTTAAGCTGAGGACTAGTTATGTTATAACTATTACTACTTTCAACCTTTTTTTTAAGGTAGTAAAACAAGAGACTAGCCCTAGACAAACTATTTTTACTCCTGAAGTACAAAAAGAGAAGTTTCCAAGGCCTTTATAAAGTCACATATTCTAGGATCAACATTCTTTAGAATTTCTAATTAATGTAACTATCATAGAATTCTTAAAATTGTAACAATTCACAAAAAAAAAAAAAAAAAAATTGTAACAATTCACAAAAATAGTAAGGATTTAGATTTTTTCACGTCAACAACTTTAAAAAAAATTACTCTCAATACAACAATACTAATTTTAATTTCCCTCCATTAAGTTGCTATTGATGAGGTAAAATCTGAAGCTTTCTTAACAAATGAATTATTAGGAATTCTACCATTCTAGCTCTATGTTTAAATGGTGGAGATGAGGGGTGAGGAGAGGAAATAAGAATTTAAGGTGACAAGAACATCTTTTAGTATATTTTGGCCACATTTTGCTATGTTCTAACTCCATCTCCCTTCATTCCAAACATACCCTAAATTTGAATCCGATGTTTATTAGTTCTAGGTTGTCATAACTAGCACACTATGCTTGCCTTGTGCTTATTGTCCTCGCTTTAATTAGATAAGAAAACTATGGGTAAAGTCATTCATATATGTAAGTATAAAGAAGGGAAGAAGATGGTGGTGCGGTGATGGTGGTGAGTAAAGACTGTTAATTTATATAACTAAAATCTGAACCGTAGTATTTTTTGTTATGACAATCTTGTTGAGTCACATTAGTGGCCACATCATCCACTCATTTCTAACATTCTCTCTTTTTTATAGCTCTTTTTTTTTTTTTTTTCTTATCAATTTCCTAACTTATTGTTATAATTTCTCTAACTTTTCTCCTCCCTTTTACCTTTTCATCTCCCCACTACTATCTACCTTAATACCACTTTTCCCCTTTCCATTTATCTTCCTTTATTTTTTTTTTCTTATTCCTTTTCTCTTACTATAAATTCACAATTCTCTCTCTCTTTCTATACATAATTCTCCCATACACAAAATGTTATTTATCTCTCTCTCTCTCTCTCTCTCAAAATTTTGTTTTTCATTTTGTGGTGGATTTTTTTTATAAATTTTTTCTTACATCTCTGCTTTACATTGATGAATTTTTGTATTATTTGGAACTCTACTTTGGGTTGACGTGATTAAGTTGTGTTTTTAATTTATTATCTTCTTTCTTCTATTTGATTTCATAGATCTTATCCTATTGCATTATAAAGATAGTATATAAGAATATAATGTTATTTTATTACATAATATTTTTTTACACAAGATAGAAATTCTATTCTAGCCTACTCTAAGTGTATATATGTGTGAAACTCCTTCCTAAAGAATTGAACCCCGACCTTTGCCATCCCCCCACCCAACAGCCCACAAAGTACTTATTTTATTACATAAGATAACATGACTTGGATCATTTAGTGTTTATTACTATTTTTTAAACATTTTTGTTCTCATATTATTTTCTATAAATTTCTTATTATTCTCTCTCTCTTAGTTTTTATTCTTTCTTTTAACTCTACTTTATATTAATGAATCATTATGATTTTTAAAAATCTATTTTGGGTTCATACACTTTGGTGTTATATTTTTTAGTTCCCCATTACAAGTACTCTCTCTCTCTCTCTCTCTCTCTCTCTCTCTCTTATAGTTTCAATTTGATTTTTGTTTGAGTTAATAGTTGATTATTTTGGAAGTAAGAATTTGAGTATATATCAAAACATAATCTTGGCTATGCTAATTACAAATCGACATTTGGTCCAATTTGGTTTACTTCAATCCATTTCAGTACAATTTGGTCAACTTCAGTTTAATTAGGTCCATTTGGTCTACTTCGATCAATTTAGTCCGATTTGATCCATTTGGTTTATTTTGGTCCATTTGGTCCATTTGATCCAATTCGATCTATTCATTCCACTTCGGTCTATTTGGCTGAAATTGGCTCATTCGGTCCAATTTCGTCCATTCAGCCTACTTTAGTTTATTTAGTTCGTTTTGTCCATTTCAGATCACTCTGGTCCAATTCGGTGTACCTACTTAAGAATGGGAAAATACTAGTTTGGGTTGAGAGTACTATCAATTATTTGAGTAATATCAATTGTAATTATATGATAAATTTTTGTTATCATAATAAACTCTTTAATGGTCCGTTTGGATTGAGGAGGAGGGAGAAAAAGTAGAGTAGAGTATATTAGAATAGACCTAAAATTAGCCTATTTTTAGCCAACTCTACTTTACTTCTCCCCACTCCTCCTTCCTCCCTCTCTCCTCAATCCAAATAGGCCCCTAGAGAATGTGAATGTGAATAATAACTATGAAACTTAAAAATTTTAATTGTACCAAAAGAAACTAGAAAAATATAATGCGTAATAACAATAGTTAGAAGAATATGGATCATTTCAAAAAAGAATAATATCAATCAAAAACATCAAATTATTAAAGAGAAAAAACTATACATATTAAGACCCGGTTTGGATAGCACTTTAAATCACTCAAAGTCACGTTGCGTTTTCTGTTTTTTTTTTTTTTTTTTTAAGCAGCCGGATTTATTGACTTTTTGTGAGAAAAAAAACACTGTGCATGTACTGTGCATGCACTGTTCACACATTAAAAATATTAAAAGTGGGTCCCACGGTACTATTCATATATTTAAAAATTATTTTGCTACAATGTTTTCAGCAACAATCAGTTTTTAGCAACTTTCAGCAACAATAAGTGCTATCCAAACAGACCCTAAGTATAAGTTTTTTTATGAGTTTTGATTATCATAACAATTTTTTTTTAAGAGAATGAAGAATAAGAATAAATTATTTTAAATAAAAATTATACATATATACTAAATATTTATAATCAAACTCATGTAATTCAATTAAAAGTAATGAATTTAAAACAAATGAGTAATTGCCCTAAAGAGTAGATTTATCATTTATATATTCATAATCTTTATGTTTAGAAAGACTTTCACTTAAATTTAGCCGAACCGAAGTGGACTAAAATGCTACATTAATGTAGCTCAACAAAAAGTGTAACAACAATAAATGCTATACTTTTTTTTTTTTTTGAGAATCCATAAATGCTATACTTAAGATTTTAGATATTACAAGTTTGAGATCTATATATATATATATATATATTATATAATAAAATTTAGAATATGTGCTCCCAACCCAAACATGTCTTTTCTCCATATGTAAGTTCACAAAAATAGACTGCAGTGGACCAAAATAGACTGAATTGGACTGAAAGGGAACAAAGTGGACCGAATAAGACAGAATGGACTAATGTGGACCGAATAGGATCGAATAAGAACGAATAGACAGATTAGGACCAAAGTGGATGTAATGGATCGGGTAGGAACAAATAGGACCAAATTAGACTGACCAAGTAGGACCAATGTGGATTGAATAAGACAAATGGACCGAATAGGACGAATATGGATCGAATATAACCAAAGTGGAAGGAATAGACCGAATAGGGCCAAAGTGGACTGGATATCCCTAATAGGATTGAAGTGGACCAAAGTGGATAGAATGGGCCGAATAGGATCAATTTGGACTGAATAGAACTAAAGTGGACTAAATCAGACCAATGTAAACTGAATGGATTGAATCGAACCAAAGTGGACCAAAGAAAATAGAATAGACTGAAGTGGAACAAATAGGACTCTTGAATATTTATTATTTTAGTTGCATTTTTAGGTCTCATATTTCTACTTTCTAATATCGATTTTTTTTTTTAAAACTCAAAACTAAAGAGTTTAGTCCAAATATAATAAAATTTTATACTTTTCAACTCAAAAATTTAGGAAAAAAATGAATTTTTGAGCTAAACTTGTAAAGGCATCCTACAAAAAGAATCAATTAAGGCCCAATTATTCTAAAATGGACCGAAGGGGACTGAAATGGACCAAATCGACGGAATGGGACTGAACTAGACCTAATTGGATCGAGTAAAAAATTGTTTAATTTTTAAGAAGAACAAATTATTCTCAAAAAAATTTAGAGAGCAAATTATACATTATATTATAATTACAAAATAATTATTTATTTCCACACATTGTGTGGGTCTGCGACTAACAAATAATAAAACCACACAAATGCACTCAATAAAATTCTTATTTATACATCATCAGACAAATTCATTGATGGATCACATTATTCTTTCATGGAAGGTAAGGTTTTTAGGTTGCCAAAATCCAAGAAACATCAACAAAGAATAAATTTTTGCTGATATATGCTTTTGAATTTCGAAGTCCTTTAGCAAACGGTTGTATGACAAGAATAGCAACTTGAATTTAGATATGCTTCCTAGATTTTGGAGTGATTTGGGAAGGATATATATACCATGCTATTTATGGGAAGAAATCTCATAATAAATGAGTAAATAAATAAGTTCAAGCTCAATGTTGCGAATAAAAATCCTTCGACCATGATTCTATGAAAGTTTTACTGTCACAGGGGCCTGCTTCAGAGGAAGTCGTAAAGAGGTTGGGTGTAGTTTGGAGACATACTATTAACCTGGAATCTTGTTTACAACAAAACTATGAATGCCTTCTCAAAAAAGAAAAGAGAAAAACAAAAAAATTATTAATAAAAAATTAAAAAAAGAAAAGAAAAGAAGTTCAGTGTTTTACAATACAATTTGGACACATGATTATATTGATACAATATTTATTTGGGTAAAACTTAGGTACAATTCCTTATGTGCATTACATCAGTTTCTTTAATTATGTACAAACATATAACTACATTGAATATAATTGTCATTGAAAAAGATAACATTGTTTGTACTTGATTGATTAATACAATCATGTGTTTAAATTTAATTATAAAACCTAATGTATGACACTTAAGAAATTGTACCTAAGTTTTGTTCATCTTAGATTAGTAAAAAAATGAAAAATAAAAATAAAAAACCCTTGGGACCATGAGTCTACCAAGGGGTGATAGTGATGTGAAATCATTCAATGCATTCGATATTTTCTATATTTCTTTTACATAAAGGTAGATCTCACATATAGGTCCCACAGATGAACTCACATCCCATAGATGAAACTCACATCTATGTGCAATGAAGGTGTGATTCACATTTATGTGCAATGAAGGTATAATACATCCGGTGTGCTGAATAATTTCTCCATATTGAGAGAGATTTTGCTTGAGAAAAGGCCGTTCACCTTAGACCCCATCTTAAAGCCCTCTAATTAATTCTGGACTAGACAAGGTCCATTTAAAGTTCAAACCACTCTTTATAAGAAGAAACTCACCCAAGACAGTGAACCCGTAAGGGTACAAAAGTTTATTGGGATCATTTCAAATTCATATTGCCATATCCCCTTACTCCTCAGAAACTCACATGTACAAAATTCATGAAACAAAACATAGAAGGTTAACTACAAATTGAGATTGAATATCTTGATAGTTTTGAGTCACTATAATGAAATTAAAGAATGACTCCTATATACCGAGGTGAGATAGTAAACATTTGCAGATCTGATGAACAAAGATAAGAAAACAGTAAAGCCAATAAAAAGTAAACCAGGAAATTCGAAGTTCACACTTCACACTCCTGAATGGTAGTAAGGAATTTTACTTATTGAAAATGAGCTATTTGCACACAATGAAAGCAACCATTTTCTGCTATGGAGCCTTTCCCTGTGTTTGTTGTGGAGCTGGGAGGCTGTACAAGGATTTCAACTGCATGTTTATGAGCTTGCTGTTATGGACAGCCAGTTGAAGTTCCAAGTCGTCTGACCACCATTGTTCTAACCCATGAGCCTCAAGAAACTTCTGTTTCCCCTTGGACTTCACAAACAGCTTTGCTGCCACTTGCCCATTTGTAGGACCCACATTCTCCTTGCTAGTATTGTTTTCTTCTTTGCCTTCAGGGTGAGTGTAAGAGCAACAAATGTAGTCACTATTGTTTACATACAAATGAGGTACCCATTTTTCTAATCCTACACCATAATTCTTCAACTGAGGTACCCAATTCTTTAATCCTAAACCCAAAGTTTTCTCACCCGCATCACTGCTTACCTGAGTTTCACTACTCATTGGAAGCATTGATTTAAATCTCTTCCAAGCAAATCCAGCCTTTTCTCCCATATTTCTTAAACTCATTGCTAATGAAACAGAAGGTGGATTGAATAAGTGGGTCTCCACATATATCCCTTCTTTGGCCATTGCTTTTCCCACTTGGAGAGCAAACCCAGCTCCTAAGGAATGACCTGCAATACATACATTATTGCTTCCATACCTATCAGCAACCGATTTCAATGCCTCCAAAGCTACTTTGAACCTGACAGAGCCCTTCAAGCTCTCCCAAGTCAGAAAGCGGAGGTCATCTTCAATATCCCTTCGCATTGTTGGGCTTTTGAGCAACGTTCCTCTAAGTGTTAAGACAGCCCTTGGAGCACCACTAGGTCTCATAAGTATCAAGTCAGCCATTGCTGCAGATCTATCCCATTCTAATATTGCACCAAATATAGATCCATCTCTTTCGTCAATCAAGGTTTGTGCTAGCTTGTACTTGAAAGGCACCCACCATTTTGCAGCAAGAGCAGTTTCTTCAGTTCTGTTCTCTTGTCTATCAAGTTCAAGTAAGTAAACCGCCTGTATGAAACAGGCAATGACAGTTCTTTTGTAATTTGTGTCCTTCCTGTATACATTACTCAATCATCAGAATGGACATTCATAAAATTATTAATAGTAACATTCAGTTTGTTTCAACAGAAAACATAATATGAATATGTTCTAGAAAACTGATTCGTTTTCCTGTGTTTGGTTATGACCTTGAAAATGAACCAGAAAACATTTTCAATTATTTGGCTTGCATGGAAAATAATTATTAGTTGTCGTTAAGTTATCCAAATCATCTATATAAAACTACAACTTGGCTAATTTGACTTTAAAAGTCCATATCTGGTTATCTACCAAATATAAGCATTAACTGCTCTAAAATATATTTGTTAATTTGGTTGTTGAGGAGACGGATATATAGGGAAAAATTGAAGTTTTACAACCACCACTCACAAAGCAAATGTTTCTAGGTCCAGAAATTTCACCATTTCCTCTCATTTTCCAAGCAACCAGACAGACCCATAAATTAAACTAGTACGTCAAACTTGATTAATGCATTTAGAACTCTAAACAAAAACAATGAGAACGTATGTATGGGTGTACTTATTTTTGTATATATTTTAAAATATATATAATAATGTCACGTCTTGAAAGAAAATCATCACTTACTAATAGATATAGCCGTTAATTGAAGAATACAGAAGGTAGCAACCACAAGGGTAGCACACTTACCTGAGGCTGGGAATCACGCCTCATAAACAAGAGGTCAATAGTTTGAATCTCCACTTCCCCTCTTTCCCTTAGGGCCAAAACTTATTATTTTAAAAAAAAATATAAAGAGAAGATGGCATTTTTGAAGTACAGAATTGATTCTGATGATGAACCAATTCTATTTAATTTAAAATCTGGCATCTATTATTATGAAGGTTATGGTTCTGTTTCCTAAAATTTGATTCCCCTGCCACACAGATATAAATTTCAAAGAAGTTTGGAACGAGAATTTTGAATCATTCCGCTGTATTTGCCAAAATTAGAACCCTCTTTGTTAAAAGTCACTTCAAATAAATCCCAATGCAACAATTTCTAATTTTCGCCAACAGAATTCAAATTATTTTCTAGAGACTCTAGCTAGTAGATTAAATTGAGACATTCAACTAGTATTTAAGCCAATTAAAAACTTAGCCAAAAAAAAGAGAGGATAAATTACCAAAAATAAACCCCAAATCCAAATCTAGGAATCAATAGTGGATAGTCAATCTCACTCACAGCATGACATGTAATGAAAGAACCAACCTTTCCATAGCAAAAATTGGTGTGCTCATGCATATATGAGGAAAGTCATATCAAAACTTGCCAAACATAGTTTCTCTACTAGCCCTTTTCACTCAGATCCCAGATATCCAACATACTGTTGCCTAATTTAGGAATGTTTTTTCTTTCATAAAACAAAAGACCCAGATACAAATTTGTAATAAATCCTACGTTTTCTACCGAAATACCACAAATTAATGAATCAAAGATAAAACTCCAAAGCCTAGACTTCTAAAATTTGTGACAAAATCCATTCTGCTAAAATTTTCAAAATGACCCATTTGAGAATTTCACATTTTCCACCAGATTCCAAGAAAATTACTGAGCCAAACAGCCTAAGGAAGTCAAGAATTTGTAAACCCATGACCCAAAACAGGAACATGTGGTGAAAAATGATATAGAGAAACGAAAGGGGGGGAAGAGTACTGTACTGACCAACTGGAATTGATGAGGTCTCTCCAGTTAGGAGAGGCAACGTTACGAGGTCCAGAGACATGGAAAGCGTAGGGATGATGATGTTGATCATGAGCCTCTTCTTGCTCATTCACCACCACCACTTCCGTTGTTATCTCCTCTGCTTCAGGCTTTGACATTGACCCACCTCTTTCCTTGTTCTTGCAATTCTCCTTTTGGGTTTCTTTGCATGTAAGGGAGAGAGAAAGAGAGTGTGTGGTTTACTTAATGGGGATAGGGTGGCTTTAGTTTTGTGAAAAGCTTTTAGTATCAGATTCCATGAAAGTGCTTGAGGATTTAACTGCTTGCTTCTCTCTCTCTCTTATGGTTTTTTTGAGTAAAATAATGATTTGAAAGGGCTTTGGTTTCTGAGGTCTCAACGGTCATATTTCTTTCAGGTTGTCACTTCTCAGTCCAATTGACCAAATTACCCTTCAATGTCACCATTAAATAGATGGTATCACGTTCGTTCTTATCTTTTCTTTCTCATCTCCAATAGTAATTATCTTAGAGAAACATAAAACATTTTCACAATACTTTAAAAAAAAAAAACTTAAGTATTAGGTTGTTATGAGTTAGTAAAAAAGTAATTTAAGTTATAAATTTAAATTAGAATCAATAATAATTTATCACATATGATTTGTTATGAAAATATTGTGAAAGTATTGTAGAGGTATATACACCTTCTTACTCATAGTGTTTTGAATAGAACCTATAGTCCTACACAAGTCACATGTTATTAGAGGAAAGATGCATATATTTCATGCACAAGATAGATTCACTTACTATAGAGGAAAAGAGATGCTTATCTCGCTATTAAGGTTATGTCAAATTGAGAAGTTGAGAAAGTAAAATGATGAAAAATATGAGGATAGAAAATTTTGAAGAAAGAAAAAAATTTTATTTTTCCTTATTTGTGTTTGGTAGGAGGAATAGAAAAGTGTAGGGCTAGACAAAAACAAAGACCTTGTAGCATGATCTTACCCGAATTTGACAAAGATGAAGGCTTCTTGGCCCAAACCGATTTCACTAGATTAAGAAAACAACACAAACGACAAGCTTAGTAATAGCTTGTACTTTAGCAACTTGCTCACGTCTTCTAAATTGATTTCAAACTCGAATAATAATCCTTAGAATAAGCTCACTGAGTCTTGATTCGATTTAACTCGATTTATGACTTACATCAACTTTATTGGAGATAAATGAAGAAGAAGAGGCATAGAATGAATGGATATTAGGAATAGATAGAAATGACATTTTCAACACTAATTTTCCTTATCTTTTTAACCAGTCGTAATATGTTATATCAAAATCATGGCAAAATTTGTGACATTAAAGTTGTGGTCATCGAAGAAATTTTTTCAATAAGCTTAATATGCAAAAATTTCCACAATTTTTTTAGAACGATTAACTCAATTTATGACTTACATCAACTTTGTTGGAGATCAATGAAGAAGAAGAGGCATAGAATGAATGGACATTAGGAATGGATAGAAATGACACTTTGAACACTAATTTTCCTTTTTGTTTTTCCTTTTAACCACATGCAATATGTTATATCAAAATCATGGCAAAATTTGTGACATAAAAGTTGTGGTCATTGAAATTTTTTTTTCAATTAGTTTAATATGCAAATTTTTTCACAGTTTTTTTAGAATGATTAACTCGATTTGTTATAATTGATATATAATAAAAGTAATATTAATAATAAATTTGCGTAATTTATTATTTTTATTTTTTATTATTGAATTTATGTAAAATTGATATTGCTCTATCGTAATTCATTATTGAACAAGTAGAAAAATTTGGGGAAAAAAAATCTAGATAATATTCTATGATTTTTTGTGGGTCGCAGGCCACAAGTCAACGGAAGGGCAACTTTATTCAATTTGGGTGCCACTAACTTTAGTCATTGTTATTTTTATTTTTTCTGAAAACCTTGTAAACTTATCTAGAATCAAATACCTTCTCTTTCCATTATCGAATTTTTTTAAAGAATAATAATAATAATTTATCCAACCTGGGCATTTCACATTTGATTTGGGAGCGTATGGCCTGGCTTTCTTTCTTTACCGTCAACAACGTTAAATTATGACATTATTCTAACCGTTCAGTTTTATGGAGTCACTGACCGTTCTCTTTTATTTAAATTTTAAGCATATTCTTTGACCCAAAAAAATTTAAGCATATTCCTTTGTATGCTGCCAGCTTACAACCAGTGGCACCCACCCACCTCCATAGTCCATACCCCTATCCCTAAACGATTTTAATTTTCTGTTAAATCTTGTTATACAGTTGCTGTCGCATACACACCCCACTCACACCCCGAAGTCCGAAACCATGAAATTGTATTTTTTGGAAACATAATTTTATCATTTTAACTAAAATAGAAAACGTTATTTCAATTAATATGATGCGTAAATAAGGGTAGGCATGGGTTAGATTAGATCGAGTTGAGAGATTTTTTTAACCCAACCCAATCTACTATGATGAGTTTAAAAAAATTTGATCCAACTCAATTCATTACAGGAACCCACGTGCATCAGGTTGGGTCTGATTGGACTCATAGATTGGACAATTTTTTTTTTTTAGTTACTATTATTATTATTAATTTTTTTTGAATAAACAGTAATACTTATTAGAACACACACAAAAATAGTAATATCTGTGTTTTAAACCAAGTTTATAATACATTACTAACCATAGTACAACTACAAAATAGCCTAACTTTTGTAGTTATATTATTATTAAATTGAACATTAGAATAATACCACTATAAATAAGAGCAAATTTATAACCAAATAATCGTGAGCATAATACTAAACAAACACAAACAATATGAGAAAAACTTAGGATTTGGTTTTATTTAGGAAGAGAAGCAAAAAAGTAAATAAAAAAATTGTATAATATATTTTTTAAAATTGAAATACATATTAAATAAAGGTGAGTTGGATTGGGTTATGCGGATTTGTGAATCTAATGACCCAAACCCAACATGTCTCGCTGTTAAAAAAAATTTCATAACCTAACCCAACTCACCAACTCTTAAAAACTGACCCAACCCGGCAGGTTGGGTTTTACTGCACACTCCTACATGTATCCACCACTCCCAAAAAAAGAAAATTGGACTTTGTAAAATATATTTATGGACTTTCTAATAAGATCGGTGTTTATTTTACACGAATGTTTTATGCACATAGTATTTTTAATACTTTTTATAACTACATTGTGTTTTTATAACTGAAAACGCAATTCACGTATTTAGTTATAAATTACAGTGTGAGGATGGTGTAACAAGTTTTTTCCTTTTTGATTATTTAAATTGTCTAATTGATTGGTCATTGCTGGAGCAATCAAGGTGAGGTTGCAAGTTCCAACTAGTTTGAAATTTGGGTTTAAGGATCTAATATTTTGTAACCAAAAATTAAGAATAATTGTTTTTCCCTAAGCAGAAAGCACCATTAAATTGAATCCAAACTTTTTCCTTTTTTTTTTAATAAAAACTTTTTCCTAAAAATTGAATCACGTGCTACACCAAAGTTAGGAAAATGTCTAACTTAAATTTAGAGACTACTTCATTAGTAAGCATGTTTTTAAAACTATTTAGGAAACTAGCATCTCAAGTCTTTGAGACTTGATTTCGATGACGAATTCGAGCCTTTAAGACTTAAGTTCTAGTACTGGCGTGAAACAATTTATCCACGTGGAACTCAAGTCTCCTACATTCGAGTTCTATAGAAGTAGATCTAAAGAAGAAGAAGAAGAAGAAAAAGAAGAAGAAGAAGAAGAAGAAGCAAATTTGAAGAAGAAGAACATTTAATCTAGAGAACGCAGGAAGACTCGAGTTCCACATAGATTTTTTTTTACATTAGATTGCCACCACTTGCAAGTCAAACAATTTATCCATGTGAAACTCAAGTCTCCTAGACTTGAGTTCTATAGAAGTAGATCTGAAGAAGGAGAAGAAGAATCAAACTCTAAGAAGAAGAACATTTAATCTAGAGAATGCAGGAACTCGAGTCTTTTTAAACTCGAGTTCCACGTAGATTTTTTTCCGCATTAGATTGCCACCACTTGCAACTCAAGTAGACTTGAGTTCCATCTTTAAATTGTAGTATCAAAGTCTTGAGATGCTAGTTTACTAAATAATTTTGCAAACTTAACAATCAACTAAAATGTACCAAAAATAATGCTAAATTCCAAAAAAAAAAAAACAAAAACAAAAACAAAAACAATAACCCAAAGATATTGACACTAAGACTTGTTTGGTACGTTTGTTTAAACAACATTTATCAGTTTTTTTAGAGTAGGTGAAAAAGTGTAAAAATATATGTACTATTTTTTAAAAATTGACAAAATGTGTTTGAATTTGTGTAGCAAATGGGGCCAAATATTGACCATTCCACAAAACATGTCTCTTTTTTTAACGAATACAAAACATATCTTTTGGCGATTTCATATAAGTATAGAATTCTACACACATCAAAGAAACGAGAGACATGTCAAAATCCGACACCATCCTTAAACTGTTGCAAGGCTGCAACAGTCACCAAAGGCTTCAGAAAATACATGCACACGTCATCACCAACGGTCTTCAACACCACCCCGCCATTTCCACCAAACTCGTCCACTTCTGTGCTGTCTCTGTTTCTGGCTCCTTGTCCTACGCACAGCTTCTCTTCCATCACATTGATAATCCTCAAACACAAGCTTGGAATTCTATTATCAGAGGCTTTGCCAATAGCCCATCTCCTCTCCAATCCATTCTTTATTACAATGACATGTTTTCTTCTTTGGTTTCTCGCCCTGACACCTTTACTTTCTCGTTTGTGCTCAAGGCCTGCGAGAGAGTTAAGGCTGATAACAAGTGTAGAGAGGTTCATGGGACTATAATACGATGCGGGTATGAGAGGGATGTTGTTGTTTGTACTAATCTTGTGAGGTCCTATGTGGGAAATGGATTCATTGGGGTTGCAAAAAAGGTGTTTGATGATATGTCTGAAAGGGACTTGGTTTCCTGGAATTCAATGATTTCTTGCTACTCTCAAGCTGGTTTTCACTATGAGGCGTTGAAGGTGTATGATGAGATGAAGAATGAGAATGTGGGTCTTGATGGGTTTACTCTTGTTGGATTGCTTTCGTCTTGCGCTCATGTGGGTGCGTTGAATGTTGGGGTTAATCTGCATAGGATTGCTTGTGAAGAGGGGTTTGTGAAGAATGTTTATATTGGAAATGCACTTATTGATATGTATGCAAAATGTGGTTGCTTGGATGATGCTTTTTGCGTCTTTGATAGTATGCAGAAGCGGGATGTTTTTACTTGGAACTCGATGATTGTTGGGTATGGAGTGCATGGTCATGGGGATGGAGCAATCTCTTTCTTTAGGCAGATGTTGATGGCAGGAGTTCAACCAAATTCCATCACATTCCTTGGTTTGTTGTGTGGATGCAGTCACCAAGGCTTGGTTGAGGAGGGTGTTGAGTATTTCCACATGATGAACTTGAAGTTCAATTTGAAGCCTGGAATTAAGCATTATGGCTGCATGGTGGATTTGTTTGGACGAGCTGGGAAGCTTGAAAAGGCACTTGATATGATAGGGAATTCTCCCTCACAAGATGATCCAGTCCTATGGCGCACTTTGCTTGGATCTTGCAAGATTCACAAGAATGTGAAAATAGGGGAGATTGCCATGAGGAATCTGGTTCAGCTTGGGGCATCAAATGCAGGGGACTATATTCTGCTTGCTGCTATATATGCTGGAGTCAAAGATACAGATGGTATTGCAAAGATGAGAAAATTGATCAAAAGCCAGGGAATAAAGACAACCCCGGGATGGAGCTGGATTGAAGTTGGTGATCAAATTCATAAATTTGTTGTGGATGACAAGTCACATCCTGATTTCTTTGAAATTTATCACAAACTGAGAGAAGTAATCAGTCAGGCTGCTTTGCTTGGTTATGTGCCAGAGGAGTCTTTAATCTCTGTGGCTGGATTGATTACAGAAGAGTGCCTAGAAACCTCCACATCATATCATAGTGAGAAGTTGGCAATTGCTTTTGGGTTGGCAAGAACTCCAAAAGGAACATCTATACGAATTGTTAAGAATTTAAGAGTTTGTAAAGATTGCCATTCATTTACAAAATATGTTTCGAAAGCATTTAATAGAGAAATAATTGTTAGGGACAGAGTTCGGTTCCATCACTTCAAAGGCGGAGTTTGTTCTTGCAAAGACTACTGGTGATGACTGATGATAGTCAATTAAATTTCCCCAAGAAGTATCCCATGATTATCTAGCACCAACACTATAGGCTTTGGAGACAATGCTATCATCAGTTGGTTGGTTTTGACAGAGATTTTCTTATCAAACCTTATGGTCAGTTTTGCCCCCACAGTTTTGATATTATATTAATGGGATTGTTGCCTTCTGCTGCATTTTATTTAACCCAGGTTGATGGTGGCATGTGTAAATCTTGTCTTTTAAAAAGTTTGTACTTTATATTTGCCATAGGGAAGGTTATTTCCAGAGGCTTTCTGGGCTGTTTATCACAAATTTTAAAATGAAATTCGAATGAGTTATAATAAATGCTTCTAAGAACTTGGCAATGTGTCTTAAGTGAAATATACAAATAAAGACTGGGTTTATCATTCTTGATTTTTATGGCTTGAATGCATGGAGCCAACTCATTATGCTAATGAAAGCATTTTTTTTTCTTTTCAGCTTGTGTAACATGCGTGTGATACAGGGGGCCTGGAATTCACCCTTTCCCATATCCTTGGGGATCTCTCATAGTGCATTGGCTCTAAGTTTATTAGAATTCCTTAAAGCAAGGGAAAAATTGCCTTCTTCCTTTTGCTGGTAATGCTTCCTTTCATGTGATAAAGAAGAGAAGTTTATTCCAATGGATAGGCTCATGGGATGATGCATGAGTGCAAAAAGATAAACTGAAGAGCTTAATTCTATTTTTTTTTTTTATCTAATTGTACTTACTTTCACTGCTTTCATTTGACAACTAACCTTATGAATTGTATGTTTAGGAATATTTCTTTACTTACTGTGTCAGTTGGATGCTACTTCCAGTATTTACATTCTCAGGAATTCTGTTCATTTGGTTCAATCCCTCTGGCGTGACTGCAATCCCAATGTCTCCTTCATTGTCATGGCTCTGACACTTGTTTCATTTGCAGTTATCGCATTGCATCCAGCTGTAAGCATGACATTGTTGAGACCCTAAAAGACATATAAACTGACCAAGGCAAAACCTTCTTTGGGGCTAATTCCTGTGTTCAAAGCATTGGTCCAATAGCAGCCATATCTACATTCTACAAACGCACCTCCTTCCCCTCTGTAAGTCTCTTTATCATACTTTTATTTGTTCACTCTCATGTGCATATCTTAGTTAGATATTCCCCCCTACCCCCCCCACCCCCCCCCCCCCCCCCCCCCCCCCTTTTATTTCCCAATTAAGGCACAATTGATAGTTCTCTCTCTCTCTCTCTCCAAAAAAAATAAAAGATCATTTTACTGTGTGTGAAAATTTATTTTTTTTGGATAAGGAACTTTGTATGCATTTCTATTGATGATACAAAGCTATTTTGATCATCTTCTAATGCCTTCAGAAATTAAAATTTTTCAATGCATAGATAGAAGACAATGCATCAATTGAAGTGAATATCACCAAGGTTAGGATTTAATTTCTTATTAGTGAAATTTTTTCGTGTTCAAAACTGGAAGTGACTGCTTTTTGTGTATACTGAATTATTGAGTCTTTTGACTCTAAGATACCTGACAAGTTTTCTCTTAATCTCCCAACCTTCTCTTGCCAAACCAAATTCTCTCTGATGCCCCATTCAATCACCTGTCATCAATATGGCATCTTGGGTGTTGAAGTCAGGATTGCAAAGTCCCGTTATGGAAAATATGGTTTTGAATTGATATTTTTCCTTTCACATGCATTAGTGAGATATGGTCCAGGGAAATGAATCAGAGCCCTATTTTTACATGTTTGCTGAACAGGCGCTTGTCAGGAAAATTTATCCTAAGAGAATACCATGAGTGTATTTTAGTTTGATTTCTGATAAGCAGTTTGAGAATTCCAACAATTCTATCTGTGAAATGTCGACACCTGCACATTCCTTTTCCAATAATACTGTTGGCACATGCCTTAACTGTTCAAGGGCACTTTTTGCGCATACACAAAACCATTCAAGGAATTCCTGATAGAATTTCTTAAAAGCCCAGGGAACACCTCCATAGCAATGACAAACAAATAAGGTGAGATAGGATCACCCTGTCTTAACCCTTTAGCACCCTTAAAACAAAACCCACCAGACTACGAATTATGGCAATAGAAAACCTGGGAGTAGAATGCATTCCCAAACCCAACTAACAAACCTATCAGGAATCCCAATAACAGTTGAACAGTGAAATAAAAACTCTAGTCAACTGAGTCATAGGCCTTCATCAAGTCAACTTTTATAGTGCATCTGGCTTGACCCACTTCCCTGGGATAATTCTTGATACACTCCTGAGCTAAGAGAACATTCTCAGCTATGTTCCTACCTGGAACAAAAGCTATTTGGATGTTGCTCACAAATTCCTCAAGACATCCCTCCAATCTATTCACTAGAATTTGTGTCATGCATTTATAAATTATAGTAGCTTCTTATGGTGGACAAAGAATTACTTTAGAGCCACTTGGAACTTGCAGCATATAAAGCTTGTTATTTGGCGTGTATTGTGACTTAAAGGACATTTTTGGGTTTTTTCCGGTCATGAAATATTCATCTCTTGCACTGTTATTAATGTGAGATCCTGGCTTTACAGATTTGATGATGCTACCTGTTATTGTTTTTTTTTCTTTACGTTATGGGAGAAGTTGGACCTTGGTGCAGTACTTAGTGTCCTTGATGTGTCTCAGGTTCAAGTTCAAGATTCAACCTTTTTAAAATTGGGGGTACACTACCCATCAAAGACCTCCTAGACCGAAATGAGAGCATCGTACACGGGGTTTGACCCTTTTTTCTTTATTATACAGGAGAAACAAATGGTAGAAAATTTCTTAAAGGGTAGGATTTTTTTGAGTTCTTAAAATCCCTCAAGAATGCACTTGGAGCTGGTAAAAGATCCTTAAACTAGGCCTCTTATCAGATATGAAGTTGACTCAGGAAGTAATATCTTTCTTCAGCATGATTGTTGGCACCCAGATATTGTGCTGTATAATAAATATGGTCATAGGGTTGTTTATGATGCAGCTAGTAAACCAGATTCCAAGCTTTCTAATGTGTTGAGAGATGGCAATTGGGTTTGGAACCTTGCTCGTTCCAATGATCTGGTGGCAATTCAGAGTAAACTCAGCTTGGTAAGATTGGTTGAGGAGGACAGACTACTTTGGACTCCATCTAAGTCTGTTCAGTTGACGACCTCAGAAACCTGGAATTACATTAGAAAGAGTAGTCTAGAGGTTAGCTGGTGGAAATTGTTGTGGTTCCCTGAAACCATTCCTAAGCATGCCTTTATAGGTTGGTTAACTATTTCGAACAGGCTGCCAATTAAGGATAGAGTGCTTAAGTGGGGGGTTTAAAGGGGATGTGCTTTGTGTTTTAGGTAGGAGACAGCTTGAAAGTAGGGAACATCTTTTCTTTGAATGCTCTTTTGCTAGAAGAATCTGGTTGTGCATCATGATATTTTTGTTGTATCTGATTCTTTGATCTGTACTTAACCTTCTTTGTGGTAATATTGCTCATTCGTCGGAAAAGAAACGAATGGTAGTAAAGGTCTTCTCAATCACCTTGTGTCAAGATTAGGTTTGGATATAAGCTTGCCAACTGACAAAGTTAGTAGAATCAAGGTTCAATTCTTCATCCAGTTGGGCACAGTAGGTGAATGTTACTTAATAAAATGCTACATGCAACTTTTTTTCAAAAATTATAAATTTCCATGATTGCTAATTCAACGTTTGAATTTTTTGACACATTGTTGCACCTAGGGCATGTTAACCCCATTGACTTCTTGTTTATTTAGCATTGCTTCGCCAATTGGATGGTGATATTTAATTCTGAGGTGTTATTTATTTATTTATAAAATACGGATAATTTTTATTTTTATTTTTATTTTTATGGACGGTGGCAAATGAAAATTTGATAATAATATAATTCTCTGGCGATTAATGGAGGACTGAATCAATGCTCTTCTTCTTCAGTTTCATATATTTCAATTTTATTTTCTTTTTCTGGCTCTCTCAAGCATTAGTCTTTGCCTTGCTTGTCCCAAATTGATTGTTAAATTTTATTTATTCATTTATGGAATAAGGTCCCAAGCAGTAAGAGAATCGTAACTAGTATCATGGTAATTTGGCTATTTTTTATTCATAATTAAAATATATAAAAAAATCCATAGATCAACGTGTGATGCATAAATTTTTCTAATGAAGAATGAAGTAGCAAAAATAAAAAATAAAAAGGATTATTTCCTACTTAATCTCTAGGATAGTTGAATCTCAAAAAAAAAAAAAAAAAAAAAATCTCTAGGATAGTTCGATATTTATTAGCCAAGTTCGTCCCAACAACGATAGCAAATAGAATGTTTTTTTTCCCCCCCAATTTCTTACAATTTTTAATACATTTTAGTTTTCGTCTTTTCCATATTTTGGCTTGTGAAATTAGAAAAGGTAGCGAGATAAAAAAGAGAATCTCAATAGGAAAATCAGAATTAGACACGTGGACAATGTCGGTTGCCTTGTGTAATAAATATGTGGACGAGCTCTTTTTTGGCCCAAAAAAATTAAAAAAAAAATGAGGTGGGTATTGAATATTAATACAACACCTTTTTTGTAAACTGAAAGAAACCAACTAAAATGAACGACAATGGGAAGCAAATCCTTAAACTGCATAGAAATTTCACATAGGACTCCAATTCCATGGCCTTGAATTTCATTGCTGCTTCTCTTCACCCAAAGCCTTGTACTACTACTACTAGTCCACTATCTTTGTTCCCAAAACACAAGCACTTCCTCAAGCTCCACTCTTCTTATTCTTTCAGAACATTTGGTCAGCCAGAGGGAGCTGAAGGAAGAGTTACAGAGGAGGATCCTCCTGTTTCTTTCTCTGGTATGCAACTCCACAAATTGTTTTTAACAGCTTCTTCTTGTTGAACTTCACTCTCATACTTCACCACTGTGATTATATTAACAGTAGAATATTAGACATATAAGTTGCTTTGTAGAATCATTTTAGCAAAAAAAAAAAAAAAAAAGCAAGCTCCGTAGAATAATATTTGAATATATATATATATATATAGAGAGAGAGAGAGAGAGAGAGAGAGAGAGAGAGAGAGAGACTTTGGTCTACTAGCTATATAGTTTATAGCTATTAGCTAAGAAATATGCTGTGCTCTTCTCGTTTGTTTTTCCTTGCATCAACTAGCAACAATTTGTGGCCATGAAATTAAAAAAGGGAAAAGGGTAAGAATATTTACCAAAAGAAAAAGAAAAAGGTAACTTTGGTCTACTAGCTATAAAGTTTATAGCTATTAGCTAAGAAATATGCTGTGCTCTTCTCGGTTGTTTTTCCTTGTATCAACTAGCAACAATTTGTGGCCATGAGATTAAAAAGGGAAAAGGGGAAAAAATGGGTAAGAATATTTACCAAAAGAAAAAGAAAAAGGTAAGAATAACTGTAAGATGTGAAATGACAAAAGTCGTACACATGGAGAAAAAGTGTATGAGTTGGGGAACTAAAATAAAATAATGGGTTGTATAAATGCAGAAGTTTTATTGAGAAACCAGGGTTTATTTATTTATTTATACTTTGGGCAAAAATTATTTTAAGGAGGCCAGAATAAGAGTGATAAGAATATTTTTAAAATTTATAAAGCATTGAAATAATATTCTATCTTGACAAATACAAGACAAAAATAGATAAAAGTTGCTTTAACTTATGTACATATATTGTACAAATGTGAAATTAATAAATATTGCCTTATTTATTTATGCCATGAGCCTTGTAGTTCAACTTATCTTTGTGTTTCCAATGGAGATGTTCAGGATAAAATCCCTCTCCCATAACTATCAAATTATTAAAAATAAATAACTAAATAAATACTATATTAATTTGTGTTGTTTTCTAAGTATTAATCCACCATCAATTTACATAAAATATCAGAAAATTCAATCGAATCGAATAACCAGTAAAATACTGCTTGTACAAATTTTATTAAGGGCTATTCTTGATTTATGACGGAAATTAAAGCTCATTTTTTGTTTCAAAAGAAATTGAAGTACTTCCAATATGCCCAAAAAATATATCCCATAATGATTACCTTGCAATTTACATGCATAAGGACTCTTATTTGGTTGGTTGATTCAGAAACTCTAAATGCTGCTTCTAGCTGTATAAGGTGAATATATGCTTTTATGATTTTCAACTAACAGATATCATGTATTTTTTTATTAAATATTTTTATGTAAATCATCATTGTGTGAGATTCTGGGAATTCAACTAGAGGTTGCAACTTCTTAACATATACAGTAAGATCATTAATTGCTTGTTCTCTTTGTCATTCTGTTACCACAGTTTTTAAAATTCCTGTTCATTCTGAAGGTTGTTGACTCTAGCTTGAAAGTTATTATGTTTGGTTATGCAAGATACTCCCTTTACACCTTTAAATTTTGAATTGAGAAAATTTTGATTTTGATACTGATGTGCTTATGATGTTTAATTTTAAAAGGATCCTTGTCTTCTTCGCGCACACAGCTGGATCTGTTAGAACAACTCTCTTCCACTAGCTCAGCAGTTGATGGTATGTGAATTCATCCAACAATAAAACAAGCATACAAGATGTTTCTTACTCAGCAGAAAGAACATAAAGAAAATTGGGTAAATTTTTTTAAGAAAAGGTACTTTAATTCAATTTAAGATTTATTTATGGTCTTATGTCATCACCAGGTTATGAAAGTGATGGCAGCTCCCAGAGACTTACAATTCGTGACCAGCTAGCACGATTAATTGGAGACAGAGATGATGATTTCAGCATTCCATTGGGTAAAGATTTAAAGAAGGTTAGTGCCAAGTTCTTAACCATTTCACAGAAGAGAAATATCAGAAGACAAGCTTACCTGGATGAAGTGTCTCAAAGGAATGATTCAGTTTTCTTTGCCACTATTGGAGCTTTTGTAATTCTTCCACCTTTTATAATATTAGGTATTGCTATAATAACTGGTTATGTACAGCTTTTTCCATGACATATATGACTTTAGATTACTATAGTGAAATTACAATTTCTTGCACTAAATTTGGAGTTGTGATGCTCTAACTAATCAGCAACTTTCAAATTCTTTTTTTATTTTTATTTATTGTTATTATTATAAAAAAGATGATCTATTATTGATTTTTAAGATTTTATCTGTCAAGTGAGTCCATTGCACTGGGTGTCAAGGCATTGGATTAAGTTGTTTAAAAGGTATTCTTCAAAGACGTCGATCAAGTTAATTAAAGAGTTATTTGCTTGCTCACTCCCAACTGCAGGAGATCATAGCAATATAATTCTCAGAGTACCGAGGTCGAACCACAAGGAGCAGGATAGATTCAAAACCAATATAATTAAACAAAAATTTGGGTAAAGAAGAAAACTACTTTTGCTTGGTGATTATTAACAAGAATAATAATAAAAACTTATTTAAATCAATAATGTAAATACTAGGGCATCGGAGTGTTTTCTTATATTGATATGAAATTCTTTGTGATCTAAGAAATTATATATTTCATAATTGATTGTTTTTATACAATTAAATACTTATGATTCGGTTGAACTGAGACAATTCAAGAACGCATGATAACCTAGATTGATAATGCGGTTAGAAAAGTTTTCAGAAAAACTCATTCACTTGAAAACCTGATATCTATTTGAAACTATTTGAAATTCATTTAAACAATAAGAAAAACATGATTGAATTTATTGAAAGTATGAAAGAACTAATACATCAAAAGAAATCTAATTAAACAATCAAATATGTCGTTGATAAAATCCTAGAAAGAATCACATTGAATATTTATACCGTATAAAAGAAACATAACCCCTAACCCTAGCAAAGAGTTTAGGCTGCCATTAGAGAAAAGAAAATACAAGTTTTTCTCTACCCAAAATTCGTTCTCACAGCCTCCCTTCCAAACCCTAATGTCTAAGTGTCCAAAGAAAAATAAAACTTTTACTATTTTAATTTCCGCCCAGGTTTACAGTAGTAAGTTGTGAGTTAATTTCGGCATTCAAAAACTGAGAATTTCGAAAAACTCAAAACTAGAAAGTTGTAGATATTTAAGTCATGGTTTCAACTCATCTGGCCTTGTGTTAATTGGATTTTTGAAGAGAGAGAGATATGCCGAAAATACTTATCAGTGCTCAAATCAGATTTTTCCTTTTCAGATTTTGCCTCTTTGATTTCTTTTCTTATTTGAAACTTCCAATCATAGTAGACGATCCAAGCACTCCAACTGCACCTCCTTATATATTTAAGCATGGTCTTTTAGCTCTACTTTAATTCTAGTTTGGCCTTCATTCTCTCATAAATTCCTGTAAACTCATCTTTCTCACAGGATTTCTTGAAAATAGAAAATTACATATAATGAATAGCATTTTATTCAAGAAATTATGTAAAGATAAATAATAGGAACTACTGCAAACCATGGCTTAATTATATTAAACATAGTAAGAAGGAGATAATGCCTACATAAATATATAACAAGTATACATTTTAAGGTGTTATCTGTATTATTGTTGCATCCTTATTAACAGCTCAGACATGATTTCTTTCTTACATAGCATTTATACTAACAAAATCACAACACAAGATCAAATAGGGTATTATTTCTTCAAATTAAGAGCGACCTTTATTCCAATAATTTAGTAAGTAGCTATTGAACAGAAATATATATATATATATATAATAGTGAAATTGTTGATTTAAAATATATATGTAAAACAATGAAATTATCTTTAGGTGCCAAGCAACTTTTGCAGCAATAACCATAACCCCATCCCCATGTACTAGATATCCAAAATTATGAAATTGTTGATTTTGCATTTAGTAGATTTTTGATTTTTTTTTTTTTTTTTTTTAATTCAAACTAGCACTCATCAGAGTTATTTTCAACAACTTATTATGAACGAAATTTAAAATCATCATAATTGTCAGTAGATAAGAAAAGTTGAAAATCATGTGTATATATTTAATTAAAATGAGTTTAATAATTTTAAATGATTGTGTATAAAATGAGAGATGAACTCCTTTCAAATGCTGCATAAAACACAATTGAATGTTTTATATCCATGGATGTTGGAATGTTCATTTAACATTCTCCAGAAGTAGGCTTAGGACTGGATTTTATTTTGCATATTTATTCACAAATATTCAAACTACAGGAATTGAAACTGACCAAAGAATTCAGTGGCTTGATGAGGCTATAATGAGCAAACTAGCAAATGCTGACTTAAGTACATTGTTTTTATAATTCTCATATGAGAAGTTTCCTTAGAGCTTAAAATTCTTAACACAAATTATTATTTATCCATTAAATGATTATATTGATAATTTTAATAGGAATGGGAGGCTCTCGGTAGCCCCACAATCCACTTTAGAGAGAGTACTGAAATATTGAGATAGGCTTGAATTCAAGGGGTTTGGTTCACTCCAAACAAAATAGTATACTATTGTGGTATGTGTTGCATCTGAAATCATTCTATTTTGTCCTCAAATCATTTTAATTTGAAGTTTGATGAAACCAGGAAAAAAAAGATTCTTTCCCAACATTTTAGATTTGGTTACATGAATCCTGTCTCACCAATTTCTTCATTTGGAGCTAGGTCTTCCATTAATTTTTTCATCATTTTGGGCTAGATGTACTGTTAAACTTTCATTTCTCTGGGTTAGATGTGCTATTAAATTTCATTATGTGGGGCTAGATATGCTGTTAACTAAGTCATAGACTATCATAACATCATTGACATCTCAACTCGTCTTCTGTTTTTCAGACCATCCAATGTCCTTTCACTACATCCAACTTTTGACTGAATCTCCCGTGTATAATGTTCTCATTCCTCAACTTCATCTACTCTCATTGACTGTCATTAAGATGGAATTATTGAGCTAAATTCGCCTGCACTAGTTCTAGTTTCTTAATTTTTTAAGCATTGTAACATTCTTACTTTAGCATTTTTCCTTTGATTATCTTCTAAATTTTATTCAAAGCCACTGCTTAGGTGAATTTAACAATTCAATTTGTTTGCAAATTCAATGCTATAATTAATACATAATTTTGCCAAGTTATCATAACAATAATTCAAACTCCAGACCATGGAAAGCAAAAATGGATTGATTTGGATGATTACAGTGTTCAGATTTATCCCTAGATTTTCACATCACAACTTTTTTGGTCATATAACTACTTTAATGAACCTGGTTTGAGGATCTGCCTCCTACGATGCAAAGCTGAAATATTTTTCTTGATTTTGTTGTAGATGATTTGTGGAAAAATATTTTAACTTGTACTAAAAGTGGTTCTCACTTTTATCAGCCTCCTTTAATTGCGTATTCCTATCCCAAGGCACTGCTTTAACGTATGGGATAATCCAAAAACCGTGTGCCCATTCTTTGGGTTGGGGGGATTTTGACAATTTGGCTTTGGAAGCCAGCAC
This sequence comes from Quercus suber, assembly GCF_002906115.3. NCBI lineage: Eukaryota > Viridiplantae > Streptophyta > Magnoliopsida > Fagales > Fagaceae > Quercus > Quercus suber. Next base: position 472,413 of record NW_027069814.1, read on the forward strand.
ATTTCATATTCATCACGGCAATGTTTTCCATGTCATATGAACCTTTTAATAGTTAATAAGAAATACTTCCAAACTTCACCATCACTTTCTATCCACTCTAAATGCTTTAATTTGCTCTGATTTTCTTATTTGAAGTGTTCTTCCAAAGTGCTTCTGTTTGTGTGATTGACAAAGTGTTGTTTTAATTGTTAAAACCATTTGAATTTCAGAGGCTAGGAAGTGATTGTGCATCATAGTGACATTGAAAAGAGAGAGACTTACACCATATATTGTTTCAAATGCAGTTAGGAACTTAGGATATTTAGTGCTTTAAAGAATGAGGAGAATAGAAAGAACTTTGAAGCATAACATTATTTGGATCGAGTACTAGTTCAAGATTCTAAGCTTTCTTTTCTTCTACTGTATCTTCATCTTAACTAATCATGGCCTAAGGCATATATTTGTTTGAAGTAGAAATACAGGAGTAGGATTCCATTTTCTGCCGAAACACAACATCAGGATTATTATGTTTGTTTATCCCAAGGATTATGAGTTTATGACTGCAGCTAATGTAAATATTTTATTTGGAAGCTCATGGGTTGTCTGCTCTTCATGAAATGATATAACTTCAGGTTGCATCTTCGTACTGTCAGATTTTGCAAATATATTATCTGTAGCCCAAACAGGATCCCAAAAGTCACAGTCACTACATATCCAATTTGCAAGATCCAAAAAGCCATGTATGTTCAGAAAATTAAAAACAATAAACATCTTTAATTTATATTATAGGAAGTCTCCATCCCAACATTCGATGCTGTATGTGCTCTTTACTAATAAACACCAATCCATTCTATGGGAGAATATCCATAGAGAAAATGAGACGAAAAGGATTTACTTTTGGTAAAATTAACATTGGCTGATTTTCATCCTCAACAAGTCAGGATCTTCAATTCCTTTTGCTTGTCTCTTGGAGAAATCTCTTGGTCATTAGGCATTATTGGTTCATTGCCCAAAACCACTCCTTGCCTTTGTATATGCAGCCATTTATCTTGAAACAGGTAGAAGAAGGCAAGGAAAGACATCTCAGCAGTGAAAATGATAGTCCAAAACCTTATACCTCTTGATGTCTTTTCATGGTAGGCTTGTAAACCTGTGTATATGTTTAGAACTCCTAGTAAGCATACTGCAGTTCCAAGTAGCCAATGCATAAAAAACCATACACTTCTTCCTTTAGACCCCCTGCAGAGAACAAAAAAGTTGTGGTGAACATGCACAACTGATGTACATAACCATGTTGATGTAACAATTTTAAATGGTTATACCTCCGTGGCCTTATAAAACCAACCAGGGCTTGCAACCATATGATACCATATAGGGCTACCCCTATCCTTTGGTGATAATTGTTGAAGGAGTTGTTGAAGTTTTTGATGGACATTACTGCTCCTGCTGTGGCAATAAGTACGGCAAGTATCTGTTAACATAAAATACTTTATCAATTCTATGAAGAAAGCAAATATTGAATTCATTTGGAAAATAATTACATTAATGATGGGTACAATATCTTCACTTGATGTGTTATTTCTCTACTTTGTGACTTGAGTTTGGGCCAATGCCATACCTTACATCATAATTGTGTTTTACCCACATGCTCAATTCCAAATAAGATTTGGGAAACGATGGATTAACTAATCAACTGGAATATTGTATTCTATGCCTTTTCTTGCTCTTAAAGTATCCATCATATTCCTTAATGAGCTTGAGGGAAATTGAAGTTTACTAGCTGTGTATCCGATTATTAAGAAACTGTGGGTTAGATTAATTATTGCAAATCAGGAATCTTTTTTACTTTAGTATACATTTCACCATCATTAGAAGTCATAGAGTAGGGCATCTGCCTAGTAAACAAAGTTCAGAGCTTTACTGCTATCTGTTTGTCACACTGTAGGGATATTGTTTATCAAGTGAAAGAGGAAGGAAAAAGATTATTAAAATAAACTACCATTGTTTACTCTAAATTTTTGGGAAAACATGGTAAAGTAACAGGAGAAAAAGAAAGAAACTTGCCTGCAAAATTGCATGAGTATAGAAAAGAATTTTGAGCCTTCTTCCACATTCCACTCTATTTGACATTCTGATAACAAGTATTCCTACAGGCATCAAGAACCCCATTGAAGCCCAGAGGAGAAATCCATGAAGTGTAATCTCAAACATCAGTTTCGAACTCAGCTGTTAACATAACTAAAAATCAGTTGGCTTCATTAGGAAATCCTTAGGAACAGGGGTATACAAAAGAAATAGACAACATGTTAGAACAAGAAAATGACAGAAGAATTTCCAAGAGATCAGACTGGAAGAAATAAAAGAAAAACCTTATGATTGTTGTCTTTCTTGCTTGCATGACTAGTAGTTTTTGAGTGGTCTTGAGACGAGCTGACAAGTGGTAGAACAAGAATAAAAAGACTCGCATGAATGGTGAAAAAAACCAATCTCCGCAGAACTTGCATTCTTTCTTTTCTGAAAAAGATAAGCAATGGCCACTCCTTCAAAGACCCAGAAAGCCTTTTATGCTGTTGAGGCTTCAAAATTGCAATTTGAGAAAACAAGGTTTAGCACATCACAGTGATGTGAAAAACCGTGACACTAGCGCAAGGACCACAACTAGATTAATTCAATAAGGTTAAGGTACTTGATATCCTGAAAAAAAAGCTACAGCCACTTGATTATCTCTTTCTCACTCATTCTCTATGATAATTATAAGCGTAAGTCCGTTTGAACAATGTGTCTTATGAAAACCAATGATCTTATTTGAAGGAAGCAAATCAAAAGTCTAAGTTCAAGATACCATGATAGTGTTTTGGTGTAAAGAAAGCCAAAGTGAGAACTTTTAAATAAATAAGTGTGGGTGCTGCATGGAGGTTGATGGTTCAGGTGTGAAGATTTTTGAGTAAGAGATTAAAGAAAGTGAAGATTTCAACCAGATGTGGGGTTCACTTATGACAGCCTTTTTGGGATTATGGAGGAGAATGTTGAATTTCAGAGCAAAAAGAATGCCATTTTTCAAAGGAGGGAAAAAAATACTAGAGACTATAGAGTGGACCTTGGTAGGTTGTAATAGTAAACACTATCTTTTGCCTCCGACAGTCCCACCACTGGGTATCCACTATAACAGTATGCTTGAACATAATTGATTTGTTCCCATGGTAATGCTAATGCTATAAATATAAGGCAGCGTTGAATTCGGCGGAGAAAGGGCCAGGATTTTGGTTAATACAAGGGGAGAAGAAATTGTAATCTTTGCTCAAAGCAACTCAATGATAGAGCATTCTTAAATAAAAGAGTTGCAACTTGCAAACATCCTCATTTTTTTTTTTTTTTTTTTAAAGATAAGAGTCTGAATTTGATAAGGAAATGATGGGATATAAAACTTATGTTTTACATCATCCAATAAAAGATTGTCTCATCAGTTTTTTACTTAAAACTCAATACATTCTACCACACTTAATAACATTTTAATAAATTTCCAATTTGGTTGGATTTTCATCATATGAGTATTAAAATTAATTGGGAGTGATTGTACTTATTCATTAATATGTGATAAAATGATGTGGTATACTGAGATTAGAGGGCGTAAAACTTGAGTTTTACACCACATCTTTATAAAATTTAATCTCATTAAATAAAGTCATGTAAGTACTAAGTAAGTAGGTGTGTTATTTATCAATTAATAAGTTGAAAAAAGTTTTGGGGGAATTTTTGTAATTTAGCTAAATTTTGTTGAGATTAGAAGGAAAAAGAGGCCATTTCTTGGATGAATGTAATCAATAAGGTGAAAATTTTACCAAATTCAAACAGATCTGGAGTTAATTTATTGATATGACTTTTACGTAAGTAGGATTTGGGAAAAACAAGAATTGTCACTTCATGTCTTCAAATTGATAATGTCGATTAGAGCTCAAACAAACTACATGCACATGTTCAAACAAAGTGGTAAAATTCACGTGAACTAAAAGGAATCCAAAATTTCTGATTTCTAATTAATAAAAACTTATGTGGTGCTCTAAATTTCTAGTGGATTGTAAAGAAACCATATTTGGGTGTTTGGGTGTTTAATGGGCGACTGACAACTACATAGGAATAAGGTTATTGCATCAAATTCAGCACAAAAAAAAAAGTTTTTGCATCAAATAATTATGGGGTTGCAGGTTCGGACAGAAAAGAAAGTTTGTTTAATCCAGAATATTTTATGCACTGGCTTGGTTAACCCATTAATCCAAAGCGAACATCTTTCAAAGTAGAGAGATCATATTGTACACCCAATTTTCTTTACCAAAAATTCTCTAACATTAGATCTAGTGTAGTGAACATCATCAAGAGCCTTAACTTAGTAGCATTATCTACTCTATTTTATAAGGAGAATCAAGATTCAAGTCTCATTCTTTCATTTGTAAAATTATTGAATAAAATAAATTATAATTGTTTAAAATGGTGTAACATTTAAAGAGTTACAAACTCACGAGAGTTATATCTTTAACCTATCTTTAAAACAATTATTTACTTTCTTAAAAAAAAAAAAAAAAGTTGCTAAAGTACCTATATATAAATAAACTTTAAGTTAATTAGGTAAACAGCTCATTTTTGCCCCCTTTTTTTGTGACTAATCACTAATCAATTGGAAATGGGATCTTAGGAAGGATTTGTGAAATCTTGACGGACAAGTCATTAATATCAAAGTATAATCAGGAAACCATCATATATTGCACTTTTTTTTTTTATTGGATTGATTTTGCCTTTTCAATCATCAGAATTGTTCTCCAGCATTTAAGATTTATACACTCGGGTTAGGGAAAGGCTAAGCATATTGATCATAGCATAATCTAACCATTTAAATATTATTTTTGTGTCTATGTCCTACTATTCATTCAATTATTTAGCTCTTTTCGGTTAGGATTTATGCATAAAATTATTTAACCCCCAAAAAAAAAAAAAAAAAAATCTGCTTTGGTTTAATGAAAGTTTTTATGAGTGGAGAGAAAAAACAAAACAGCATGAAGAATAAAAAAGAGAATTGAAAATTTTCAGATTCATACAAAACATGTGGACCAAGAGGTCCAAGACAACTTGGCTTATGCAACTTTTTGTTGTGGAATTATAATATTGATTGTAAACAAAAGCTGAATGGGGTCCCACCCTTGTCAAATAGTGCATTTGATTCCTTGAACTTCATGATGATTAATTTGGAAGCTATAGACCTGTTGATATGGATTTGTTTGCAGAGAAAGAGGTAGAAGTGCTTGTATACAGTCTCCACTATATATGTGATCCACTCAGTCCATACAACAGTGCAGAGTCTGCAGGCCATTTTGAGAAAAAACAGTGAAATCTTTTCTGCACCATTCAAAGCCAAAACACCCATTTGTACTAAGCTAGATTAACTTTTTAATTTACCACCATAACATCATGAAATATTGCCCTAGTTGTTACAATTAACGTTTACTATTACTAATATTATTAACAAGCCCTGCATTACAATCTTCATTCACATCTCATTTTAGGATGAAATATGCAAGTGAATATGCTGCTTTTTGGGGACCTCAAATTATTGCCTTCCTTAATTGAGATAAACAAATAGTGACTTGTTTAGGCAGCAAGCATAGTATATGTGTAAGCATGGTAACCATTGATCAGAATTGGTCATTCAAAACTTAACACATGAGCGTATCATAATATTTCCCAATGTTTGTTGGCATGTCACATGTGATTCCTACATTATTGTCCACCAAATAATCATGAGCTTGAAAGAAAATCATCAAGATGGGTTTCCATTAATATGAGTTCATTCTGTCAAAAGTAATAAAGATACAAAAAAGCCACCTTACTTTAATTCTATAATCGGTATGTAGAGAAGGAGTCCAAATCTTCTGTCTCACTTTTCCTGCTCCACTCTATACTCCACCAATAAATACTTGCCACGTGATACTATTAATTAATAACTGTAGAATTAATAAGTCAATAATGATAATATTTAATTAATTAGGTGAACATGTGGTAAATATTTATTGGTGGAGTATAGAGTGGAGCAGGAAAAATGGGACAGAAGATTTAGACGACTTTTTTTCCTTTTTACTAAGGAAAACCGTTCTCCCTACTCCAAGGTTAAAGCAATATTGACCTTTATGTCTAATCAAGCGGGTGTTTTAGAAAAAGGCTTACTGATTGAAACTCACTAACAACCTTTTTCTTTTTCTTTTTTTCTTTTTTTTTTCAAAAAAGAAATAATAAAGTTTAACTGCAAACTAATTTTTAGCAATCGATTATAATTCTACTTAATATTTTTTTTATTGAACATAAATTTTAACAAATCTATCATTGAATTATATTTTTTTTCTTATATTTTTCATACTTAAAAAATTTCTAAAAAATCAAATATTAATAACTATATCATTAATTAACTGTTTAAATTTCAAGTTTTGTAGTATAAAATTTTGCATAAAAAAAAAGTATATAGATTGAATAGTAAATAACATTTGATTATAGTGAAATTTGGTATGCGTATTAAAAACATAAAAAATATGCAATTCAATGTCTAAAATTTTAAAATATATAGTCATGTTAGTCTGAATTGTAGCCATTGACTACAAACTAGTTTGTAGCTAAAGTTTATCCATAATAAAATATCTTTATTAAAAGTGAATGTCATCATTTCCTTTTTTATAAAATTTTTTATAACTAATATTGAGATTACGCCAATTAAAAGTACATGGAAATTTCCTTGCAATTGGGGTCAAATTATGACAATTGGTGAGAAGAAAACTAGATTTAAGAAAAGTAGCGTGTGTGTTTTCTGAATTCAGTGGTTGATGTGTTTAGCTATGTTTGCCATAATATTCTACTTGCTGGACACAAAAATTAACTATATCCTATTCTTTGCTCTCCCCCCTTCTTTATATATATAAAACTGATGTGGTTCAAGTTCATTAAACCCACAATCAGGATGTCTCTGGAGAAACTCCCTCCATGAACGGAGCTATATGTGAACTAGGAAGGCATTGATCCTCCCTAATTTTTTTTTAAAAAATATTAGTATATTAATTGGTACTAATTTTAGAAATTTTGTTCAATAAAATTACACTTTACCCCCTTAACAATATAATCAATTCTTTTAAGAGTAATTGTTAGGACTGGAATTGAACCTCAGCCCACGAAAAACAGTGGATGATAGCCCAACAAGCCCTAAACAATATATTTGTTAGAGAATGGGTTTAACAAGAAAACATCTCAGGAAATTAATTATGGGCCATAACTAATAGGATTCATGCCAATAAGATCGAAAACACAAATTGAGAGAATTAACACTCCTCGGTCAAGTCCGAGGATGAGATGTTCTTATATTAACTCAGCTTATATGAATACAATGTCTTATTCTTTCTTTTTTCCTTCTCAGATTACATGCCCACTTTTCATGATGATCCCTTCCTTATATAGTCCTTCAACCCTTCATCCCAGCCTTCCACCTGTTGATTTTGCAGAAAATCATTTGGATGCTTGTCTCATTAGAACCTCTTCGAAGCTTTGTTGGTAGCTGTGAGCTGAGTTGCCATTGTTCATGTGTCATTTCTCTATAAATGTGGTCAGTTCATTAGGTGCAATACATTTAATATGGTGGTGGCAGTCTTCTTCCCAAATATTCCGCCTTTCATGATTGACTGAGTTTTTTGCTACCTTCCCTAGAGCTCTGCCTAAATCTTAGAAAATTAGAGCTGACCTATCATTCTTTTCCTTTATCCTCAACCTATTAACCTAGGCCTAGCAATCCTATTAACCCTCCTCAGGCATATTATCATCTTCGGGCATGGCCTGTAGCCCAATACGCCTGCTTAGACTTCCCACAATAGCCAATTAAAACACCAACTCTTTCTTTTCCGATGAAAGTGGGGTTTTGATTTCCTCCCCAAAGCCTTGCACACTTAAGGGACGTTCCCACGTGGTAATGTCTTTTCTCTTACTTTGTACACACTCCTGACGCTTCGGCATTCACAATGCACCATTAATCGCTTCGCACAGCGCTCTGTCCCCCACATTTTACAACGCGATGAAGATCCTACAGTAGAGATTTCTCATGGGATTTCAAGTAGGAACTTTCCTGCTTATCTCTTCTCCTTATATAAAGGGTGTGAAGGGTTCCTTTCCTCCATTTCCCAAATCTTCAATCTCTCAAAGAAGCAGTTTGAGGTGCTCCTTTCATACTTCTCTGTAAGTACCATTTAGTTCATATTCTAACTTTAGAATCCGTTCCTTCTTCAGCCTACAACTCTTATATAGTTTCTTTTACTTCCTAGATGGGTAGGTTTGCTAGTTTGGTAGATACGCTCGAGGGTAGAGAAGCCTTTAAAGTTAGGTATAATATACCACCTAGGGTTAGCATACATCATTACCTCTTAGGGGAATGGCATGCTCTTAGGCCTGAAAAGGCTGTGTTGATCTCTATAATCGCCTTTATAGAAGGGGGAACGCAAATCCCTATAGGGAAAGTAACTAGGGATTTTTTAATTGCCCATAAACTCTGCCTGACCCAATACTCCCTGAACTTGTTTAGGATACTGGGTAATGTTGATGCCTTGAACTAGAAAATGGGGGTAAACCTTTCTCACCACAATGTCAACTGGATTTATAATTGCCAATATCTTAAAGATATAGGGTATTAACTCAAAACTAAGGTTCCCTCAGTCAGACTAATTTCGTGCCTCCCTGAATCCAACAAGGGCTTGGACCAAGATTTCTTGATCGTCTCGGGTGAATGGCATGATGACCTACATTGTCCAACATAGGATGGTTAGCCAGGTGGGGTGTTATAGGATTATGTACCCCACTCTTTCCCCTCTCCAAAGCAAAAATCTCAATTTCGTAATCATTTTTCTTTTCGGTTATTGAACGCCTTTTTCTACTCTTTGTCTAATCACCCTCTCACTTTTGGTTTCTCCAAATAAGCATTTTATAGCTCTCAACTTCAGTTTAGTTAACAAGGAAGATCTCAACAGGATTCTTCGGTTTGAGATCTTCCTTCACACAGACGGCCAACTGCATGCTGCCCATGTTATCCTCGAGTACAAACCCGTTTCATCCAGCTTTCAATCTCCCAAGAACATCTTAAAAACTAAAGATCCTCGGTTGCACCAGATAAACGTTGCATTGCCAGGATTCTTCACCTTTCCTCCTCCTGAAGGAACGCACAAAGTTGAGCTCCCCGACTAGTATGCCAATGAGGAAGAGGTGATCTCCTTGAACTCAACTTAAGAAGAAAAAGCTGTCTGGGTTTTTGAAGTGGTAGATTTGGAAGAATAAGATTTTGAAGTATTCGCCCGACCATACCCTACAGAATCTCCAGGCACTACTTCCAGGCCTCTACCCTCCACTTAAATTAGTAGCAACCAAGAGCTTGCTGATATATTAGAAGCTATGGTGCTCCAGCATAAGAAGAATATCAGTCTCCTTGAGCTACTGGAGTCACATGCCTGAGGGTCCACTCCTGAAGTAGCCGTCCAACCTCGACTTTCAACTCCCTTTCCTACCCATATTTCCCCTTTCAAACAGCCAGAAAAGAAGAGGAAAAGGGAAAAAAAAAAAAAAAAAGGGAAAAGAATTATATGAAGAAGGTGAGATTGTTCCTTTTAAGGACCTCGAGCCCTAGAGGGGGACAAAAATTGCCAAAAGGTCACAAAGAAAAAACACGGAGGTTTGGGAACAGAGATAGTTTCAGACCGCCACCCTAAGGTTCCAATCTAGAACCCATTACTCCTGTTGGACTCCTCTATTAAGGACTTCCAAAAAGGGAAAGTGGGCTATGTGGTCGACTCTTTGAAACAACCCCTACTCCTGCCATAGGACATGGCCGACTTAAGGGCCCTAAAAAAGAATGAGGTCTTCTTAACCTTAAAGAGGGACCTGGCCATGGTACGAACTTCTACTTATTTCTTATGCTGTATGTTATTATTATTATTATTTTTTTTTTTACTGAGAAAAAACCACTCTTTTTTTTTCTTTTTCTTTTTTTAAATGTATCTTACTAGTCTATCTTCACGCTTTTACTTTCTTTCAGGCAATTCAAACAACAAATATTGCCGAGAAATGGGTGGACCATGCCCATGCTTAACTGAAAGATAAAGAGGCACGCCGAGTATCTGCTATCAGGACTCTGGCCATGGCCAAAAAGAAGATCAAAGACCTCAACACAAAGTTGACCGAGGCAGATAGAGAGAGAAAGAGTGCTAAAGCCACTCTAGTTGGTGCCGAGAGGCAGGTTGAGGACCAACATCAGCAACTTCACCGAGTTGAGGAGCAAATGGTAATTGCTCTGGAGCAGATTAAAGCTTAAAAAAAAAGATTTAGAGAAGAAAGAAGAAGCCCTGGCTCAGGCTGAGAAATCCAACTATAATATTGGGGTGAAAGAGACATAAGATATTCTGAAGGCCCAGATCACCAAAGTTTGCCAAGGTTATTGCATTCAGGTATGGATCGAGGCGCTTAACCTAGCTGAGGTGGATGCTTCCTCGAACTTGAGGAAAACAGAGAATATCTTCTACCTTCCAACCCTACGGGTAGCAGCACAATCAACCTCCCAGCTAACCACTACTTTCCAAGCTCTTCCTCCCACAGAGCCCTCTGATGCTGATGCTACTAGCGTTGCTTCGGAACTAGCCAAGGAGAAGGAGACTAAGCACTCTAATCCACCACCAACAGCCAGCACCGACCCACAAGTCAACACTCAGGACAAAACTTCTCTATTTTACTTATGTTTTTGTTTTGTGTGTGTGTGTGTGTGTGTTTTATTATTATTATTATTATTTTTTTTATGTTTAAGTTTTTAGTTTACCCATGTACCCCCTTCATATTAGTGAAAGACTTTAATGAAAAGTTATAAAAAGTTTCAGTTAACTCTAAGTGTGTATTGCCACATAAGTGTTATCATTATTATTTTTTTTACAATATGACCTATCAAAGCAAAATATGATATAATCTATTGGAAATCCCAGGATCCACAGAATTGAAACATTAACCTTCTCCAAGTTCGTAATTAGAGATAAATATTGAATATTTAGATAAGTAAAAAACATTTATTTTCCCAAGTTATGTGTTCTGAGGAACTAGGCATGATCGAGGTTCTATTTAACACTTAAACAAATAAAGAGTATTAATTTACCGAAGGTATGTGGTCCAAGGAACCAGGCACGACCAAGGTTCTGTTTAACACTTAGTCAAATAAAAAGCATTAATTTACCGAATGTATGTGATATGAGGAATTAGGCATGACCGAGGTTCTATTTAACACTTAGTTAAATAAAGAGTATTAATTTACCCAAGGTATGCGGTCCAAGGAACCAGGCATGACCGAGATTTTTGTTTAACACTTAGTCAAATAAAGAGCATTAATTTACCTAAGGTATGTGGTTCGAAGAACTAAGCATGACCGAGGTTCTGTTTAACACTTAGTCAAATAAAGAGTATTAATTTACTCAAGGTATGTGGTCTGAGGAACTAGACATGACTGAGGTTCGATCGATGTTCTAAACAATAATAAAGAGAATGTTGAACAATAATAATCAAAATAAAAGATGGTGGATTGCCTTCCATTAATAATAATACATTCGAAGGTTATTTACATTTCACGAATGTGGTACAACATTTTCATCAAAATCTTCCAAAAAATAAGCACATATACCAGCTACCGAGGTGATGCGATATGACCTTTCCTAGTTAAGTCCCAATTTTCCCCACAATGGGTTCTTCGCAATTCCTACCACTTTTCTCAATACTAAGTCTCCTGGCGTTATTGGTCTAACCTTCACTCCTAGGTCGTATCCCTATTTAAGCCTTTGTTGATAATATGCTAATTGGACCATGACCACTTCCCTTTGTTCATCTACTTAATCCAAACTCTCTCGGACCAACTGATCATTTCTTTCTAGATCAAATAGACTTGTCCTTAGCATTGGAAATCATGTCTCCAAAGGGATTACTGCCTCGAAACCATAGGTCGTGGAAAACGGAGTTTCCCTCGTTAACCGGCGAGGAGTAGTTCGATATATCCAAAAAACATGTGGGAGCTCGTCAACCCATCTACCTTTAGCTTCATCCAGCCTCTTCTTTATCCCATTAAGTATAACCTTATTAACTACCTCAGCTTGCCCATTCCCTTACGGATAGGCCGGGGTTGAGTACCTATTCCTGATGCCTAACTCACTACAATACCTCTTGAAAGTTTTGCTATCAAATTGAAGCCTCCAAGATAAGGGTATAGGGAATCCCAAATCTGGTAACAAAATTCTTCCACACAAACTTTTTTGCATCAACATCCCTGATATTAGATAATGGCTCAGCCTCAACTCACTTCGTGAAGTAATCTGTTTCGACAGGAAGCCATCTTTAGTTTCCCACTACTCTAGGAAATAGCTCTACAATATCCAAGCCCCATTGTACAAACGACCGTAAACTAGAAAGAGGGTTTAGCATGCCCCTAGGCCGATGGATGCTCGAGGCAAACCTCTGGCACTAATCAAACTTCCTAACATAATCTTGAGCTTCTTTCTGCATACTTACCAATAACCCTAAGTAAGGGCCCTATGTGATAACAACCTTCCTCCTGTATGACTACCACAGATTCCTTCATGCAGTTCCTGCAACAATGGCTCCACCACTTCAAGATGAACGGAAAGTAAGTACAACCTTGAAAAAGAACACTTATACAATTTATGCTCCTCGGACAGCCGAAAATTGGGAGCTTTTCTTCGTATTTTTTTTTTGCCTCGCCTTTCTTAGCGGGCAATGTTCCTTCCTTTAAGAATGCAACTATGGAGTCCATCCAACTTGGACCAACCTTTATCTGGTGTATACCAACCCTTATCAATCCCAACTCGACAAGCATTAATAAATCCTTGACGACGATGACCCGAGGAAGGCCTTGCTCTGAAGAAGTTGCTAAAGTTTCCAAAGAGTCTACATGAGTATTCTTTCTCCTCGAGACCTGCTATATAGAAAATGATTCAAAACCAGACTATAATTGTCGAGCTTTACCAAGATATCCTTGCATCCTATGATCCCTAACTTCTAGCTTACCCTTAACTTGTCCAACGACCAACCTTGAGTTTGAAAAGATCTCAACAGCTTTTCCACCCTATTTCCTCACCATAGCTACCCCAGTTAACAAAGCTTCATACTCGACCTCGTTATTAGTTGCTGAAAAGCCCAATCTCAAGGACTTCTCAATAGTAATCCTTTTTGGGAATACTATCACTATCCCAACTCCAAACCCCCTTTGGTTAGATACCTCGTCAATGTAAAGCTTCCATACTGGATCTCTGTGGACAGCAATTGCTGTGACCTGCACCCCTACTGATTCCCCCTCCTCGGCAACAACCACTCCTGGGTATTCAGTGAATTCTACCACTAAGATTGCAAGCACCTGCCCTTTAATGGCGGTATGAAGCATATATTTTATGTCAAATGCTCCTAAAATCGTCCCCTATTTGGTGAACCTTCCTGTATAATCAGATCTCTGAAATAATGACTGCAGAGGGAGTTAAGCAAGGACCACAACGATATGCACCTGGAAGTAGTAAGGGAGCTTCCTTGTAGCGTGCATTATGGCCAAAATGGCTTTCTCTAGTTGTAAGTAATAGATTTCTGCCTCCTGCAAAGATTTACTCATATAATAGACCAATTTTTGCACCTCGGCCTCCATCCTTACTAAAACTAAACTCATGGCATGACATGTTACTACAATATAATCAAAAAAGATTTCCTCCTTTTTCGGTCTAGAAAGAATAGGTGGTCGAGATAGGTATTTCTTCAACTTCTCAAAGGCAAGGTTACACTTCTCAGTTCACTTATATCATTTCCACTTATGAAGGAGCTGAAAGAATGGCCTACATCTATCTACCGATCGAGAGTTAAACCTCTTTAGAGCAGCAGTCATTCCAACAAACTTTTGTACTTCCTTGGGATTCCAAGGATGTCATAAGTCACTTATTACCTTAATTTGATCAAGATTAACTTCTATTCCCTGATGTGTAATCATATACCTCAAAAAATTTCTGAAACTAACACCAAAGGAACACTTCGAGGCATTGAGATGCAACTAATGTTTCCTCAATATTTCAAACACACTTCCTATATCAATTAAATGCTCGGTTACGACTTTACTCTTCACGACCATATCGTCTATATACGCTTCTACAATTTTCCGAGCTAAGACTCAAACATTATAGTCACCATCCTTTGGTATGTGGATCTAGCATTCTTCAAACCAAATGGCATCACTCGGTAGTGATAATTTCCAATAGGGGTCAAGAAGGCAGTCTTCTCCTGGTTGGCTAGAGCTAATGGTATATGATGATATCCCTTGAAAGGCATCCAAAAAGTTCATCTGAGGATGGCTGACCATAGCATCAACCAACTAGTCAATCTAAGGGATCGGAAAAGGAATTTTGGGGTAAGCCTTGTTCAAATCAGTAAAGTCCACACATACTCTTCACTTACCTGACTTATTCTTCACCATCATTGTATTAGCTAGCCATTCCAGATAGAACACCTCCTTGATTTCCCCCGCACACTTAAGTTTATTTACTTACTCCTTAACAGCCTCAGCGTGCTCTTTCGAGGATCGCCAAGGTGGTTGCTTCTTAGGGGCGACTACTGGGCTCACATTCAAATGATGACAAATGAAATTTGGATCCATCCTGGGAGTTTCATACGCACTCTAGGCAAAAACATCGACATTTTTCCTAAGAAAATCCAATAACTCCTCTTTTTCCTGAGGAGACTATTGAACTCCAACTTGAAAATACTTATTCACATCAGTGTCGACAATAACCCTCTTAAGCTCTTCANTTTTAATTTTGAATTTTTTTTATAAAGTGGTATATCTAGTTGTTATTCTCGTTTAAAATGTATCTTGAGGACTATTTTATTCGTTTAATTCTAATTTACAATAGTTTTCATTTGGATTTTTTGTTAATTCTGCTATCATTGTTTTTATTGTTAAAATAAATTATGAAAATATAAAAATGGATTTAGGACCTTTGTTTTAGTTTTCGGGATTTTTATGAGAAAAAATTTTGATTTCCAGTGGCTGTATCAATTTTGCCGTAGATAGGTGGGTTGCTATTGTTGTTGACTAAGCACTCTCTTCGTTCCTTTCTCACAATGAATTCAATTCCCAAATTATTAGGCCGAGGGGTTTTTTTTTTTAATTTATTTATTTTAAGGACACATGGCATTTTACTTGGCAAAAATAATAATATTTTAATATGTCTATTAGTCTTGTCAGCATTTTTCATTTATCACTTAATGGTAAGGATTATCTTGACACAATACCAAAGTTAGAGATTAAACTCATACATCTGAAATGTTATGGACTAAATAATATTGACATTCACTGTAAAGATTAAGGACCAAACATGTAGTTTATCCAATAATTAATACTAGCCTTTGAGCCTGCGCTTGGGTAAAGATTATTTTACATCATGATGAAAAAAAGAAAGAAAAAAAAAAAAAAAAGAATACATGGGTGAGTTTTGTAAATTGGAGGAGTTTTAAAACTAATAAAAGAGTGATCATATTTTGTAGGGAGTTAATGAGTAGAAGTAGGAATTTAAATCAACGCAAAAGTAAAAGTTTATTAAAAGCAGGAAGGTATTCAACATAGAAATAGGAATTTATTATCTTTGTCAATTTATTATTTTAACCATATTTTTAAGTTTTAGGTATGGGTATTTTTGATAGCAAAAAAAGCAATAACTAACTTTCTTTTGCCAATTTACTATTTTAACTCCATTTTTAAGTTGTTGATTAATTAATTTAGGGGTATTTTTGACAGGGAAAAAGCAATAACTAACTTTATGAATTCTCTTAATATATACAGATAACAAAATAACATATATATTCTATTAGTTATCTTTCTAATTTCATAGAATAAATACTACAATGTTAGTTTTGTCACACACACACACATCTATATCTATATATAATATAAAGTCAAAACGTTTGATTTTTTGTTGACCACTTCTTATTGCACCACATAGTTACATAAATTAATGCCACGTATACATTTCAAAACACCGAATAGTTGTGACTTTTCATTTTTCAATAGGCTCATTTTCTTTCAATAGGCACATTTTCGGCCAATAAGCACCTTTTCAGTCAATAGACACCCTTTGACTTAACCGCTCCTTATTGCATTACATTGCTACATAAATTAATGCTATGTATACATTTAAAAACACCAAAAAGTTGTGACTTTTCATTTTTTAATAAGCACATTTTCAGTCAATAGGCACATTTTCGGCTAATAGGCACCTTTTAATATATCCGATATGAAGGGATATGATCTTTCAATAGAGACTTTTTGATATATCAAATTTGAAGGGTTATGACCTTTCAATAGGCACTTTTTGGTGCGTGCGTGCGCGCGCGCGCACACACACACACACACATACACACACACACACATATATATATATATATATATATTACAACCTATCTTATATATACATATATAAAATAGGCACTTTTTGGTGCGTGCGTGCGCGCGCGCGCACACACACACACACACATACACACACACACACATATATATATATATATATATATTACAACCTATCTTATATATACATAT
This sequence comes from Quercus suber, assembly GCF_002906115.3. NCBI lineage: Eukaryota > Viridiplantae > Streptophyta > Magnoliopsida > Fagales > Fagaceae > Quercus > Quercus suber. The sequence continues at coordinate 489,058 of NW_027069814.1, forward strand.
ATATACAACACCAAACCAAAACGTTTGACTTTTTGTTGACCATTTCTTATTGTGCCACGTGGCTACATAAATTAATGCCATGTATACATTTAAAAACACCGAACAGTTGTAAATTTTTATTTTTCAATAGGCACATTTTTGGCCAATTGACACATTTTTGGTCAACAAGCACATTTTGACTTTTTTGTTAACCACTCCTTATTGCACTATTTGGTTACATAAATTAATATCACGAATACATTAAAAAATACCGAACATTTGTGACTTTTCATTTTTCAATATGCACATTTTTTATCAATAGACACATTTTCATTCAATAGGCACATTTTTGGCTAATAGGCACATTTTCGACCAATAGGCACCTTTTGATATATTTAATATGAAGTATGAACTTTCAATAGAGACCTTTTGGTATATCAAATATGAAGGGTTATAACTGATGGTGTATTATAAAATAGGCCAACTCCAATCTCATCCATGATGCTCGTCCAGGGCAAGAATAGAAAAAATGGACTTTGTATAGAATGCTCGTCCATGACAAGGTTGTCCATCCAAAAAGATGTTTGGACAACCTCCATACTTTCCGAGCATGTTTCTCTATACAAGTTTTGGACGACCTCCACATTCCTATTTTGGAGCACAAGTAAAAATTGATGTTCATTACTACAAACCGCTTCCGATGACAGTTATGGAAAATAAGATCAAATAATATAACTTCCATGGCAATTATGAAAGTTAACTCCGAACTTTTCAACCTCCTCAATGATAGGGGAAGTTATTAGACAAGTAACCGCTTTAAATGTATACTATATAAGCATTCATCTACGTCAAAATAAAGTAAGCCTTTCAAACATTTTCCAAAGAGATTGGAATTCCAGAATTTGAGAGAAATAACTGACTTTACCATCGGAGGGTTCTTGGCTGGTTCTCCCTAGTCACCTTTGATTGTGTGTTCATCCTTTTAGGTTTCCCAAGTGATTCTCTTGCCATTGAAGCCCGAAGCATACAATCTATTAATTTTACTTTGTATCATCAATGACCTTTCAATAGGCACTTTTTGGCACATATATTACAACCTATCTTATATATACCTATATATACAACACAAAACCAAGAAGTTTGACTTTTTGTTGACCACTTCTCATTGCGCCATGTGGCTATAAATAATATAAAGCCAAAACGTTTGACTTTTTGTCGACTACTCCTCATTGCACCATGTGGCTACATAAATTAATGCTATGTATACATTTAAAAATACTGAACAATTATGACTTTTCATTTTTCAATTGGCACCTTTTCAGCTAATAGGCACATTTTCGGCCAATAAGCACCTTTTGACTTTTTGTTAACTGCTCCTTATTGCACCACGACTATATAAATTAATGCCATGTATACATTTAAAAACACCAAATGGTTGTGATTTTTCATTTTTTTAATAAGCACATTTTCGATTAATAGACGCATTTTCATTCAATATGCACTTTTTCGGCTAATAGGCACCTTTTGGTATATCCAATATGAAGGGTTATGACCTTTCAATAGTGACTTTTTGGTATATCAAATTTAAAGGGCTATTACCTTTCAATTGGCACTTTTTGGCATTTATATTACATCCTATCTTATATATATACCTTTATATACAACACAAAGTCAAACATTTGACTTTGTGTTGACCATTTATCATTGCACCACATGGTTACATAAATTAATACCATGTATACATTTAAAAACACCGAACAGTTGTAACTTTTCATTTTTCAATAGGCACATTTTCAATTTATAGGCACATTTTTAGCCAATAGACACCTTTTGACTTTTTGTTAACCACTCCTTATTACATCACATGGCTACATAAATTAATGTCACATATACAATTCAAAATATCGAACAGTTGTAACTTTTCATTTTTTCACTAAGTACATTTTGGGTCAATAGACACATTTTCGGCTAATAGGCACATTTCTTGCCAATAGGCACTTTTTAGTATATTCAATATAAATGGTTATGACCTTTATATAGTGACTTTTTGGTATATCAAATTTGAAGGGTTATGACATTTCAATAGACACTTCTTGGCATATATATATTACAACCTATCTTATATATACCAATATATATATATATATATAACCCGAAGCCGAAACGTTTGATTTTTGGTGGTCCACTCCTCATTACGCCACATAACTACATAAATTAATGCCACGTATACATTTAAAAATACCAAACGGTTGCGACTTTTCATTTTTCAACAGGCTCCTTTTCAATTAATAGACATATTTTCATTTAATAGGCACATTTTTGGCCAATAAACATCTTTTGACTTTTTGTTGACCGCTCCTTATTACACCAAATGGCTACATAAATTAACGCCACATATACATTTAAAAACAATGAACATTTGTAACTTTTCATTTTCAATAAGCACATTTTCAGTTAATAGACACATTTTCATTTAATAGGCACATTTTCAACCAATATGCACATTTTGGTATATTTAATATGAAAGGTTATGATATTTGAATAGAGACTTTTTGGTATATCAAATTTGAAGAGTTATAACCTTTCAACAGACACTTTTTGGCATATATATTACAACCTATCTTATATATACTTATATATACAACACAAATTAAACTAGAGATGCAACATTATATCTTTTATTCATTCCCACAAAAAACTAATAAATAAAACAACATTACTTTCTTTTGCCTAACTAATAAAATTTTTTGCTATTTCTTTCAATATTATTTTTAAAAATATTTCATGCATTTTTGCTTTCTACTCCAACTAAAAAATAATGGTTTTTTTTTTTTCTTGAAACTCATTCAATAGTTATTCCCGTGCATCGCACAGGTTAGCGACTAGTATAATATAAAACCAAAATTTTTGACATTTTTTTTATCGCTCACACATGACTACATAAATTTATGTCACATATACATTTAAAAACACAAAATAATTGTGCCTTTTTCATTTTTCAATAGGCAACTTTTCAATTAATATGCATTTTTTCATTCAATAGGCACACTTTTAGTCAATGAGCACATTTTTCATTCAATAAGCACATTTTAATTTAATAAGCACATTTTCGGTCAATAAGCACATTTTCATTCAATAGGCATTTTAGTCAATAGGCACCTTTTGATATATCCAATATGAAGGATTATGACATTTCAATAGATACCTTTTGGTATATCAAATTTGAAAAGTTATGATCTTTCAATAGGCACATTTTGGCATACATGTTACAACATATCTTATATATACCTATGTGTGTGAAGTTCTTTCTACTTGACCATCACACCTGGGGTGTACAGTGATTTACATATCAATTACTAGTTTAATATATATTAACATATATATTAAATAACATGCCACCCACATGAAAGACATATCATTTACTTCTTCTTTTATATATATATATATATATAATTTCCCTCTAAAATACGAAGCAAGAACAATATTTAATGAGAACATCAATGAGATTTTCAAGCATAAAAAAAGTAAAATTATATAGAAATCATCTATAATTTGTTTTTTTTTTTTTTTTATAATAAAAAAATTTGTAATTAAATTACTTACTTAACATTGGAACCATAAATTGAAGTACTACTGTTTATATAATATCCTTAATGTAAACATTGGATACATTGAAAGCAGTAAATATGTAACATCTAACCATCGTCACTGTTCTTACAAAGTAAACTCATGATTTTTTTATCATCTTTTCTTCAATAGTGGCTTCCATCCTCTTGTTTCTTCTCAATAACCTCTTTCTGATGATTTACATCTTTGACTTCAAAGAGGGTTTTCCTGTTTTGTTGTAGATATCATTTTCATGTTGGGAATTCAACCGAAATTCCTGTTTAAAGTGTTAGGCTCCACAAAGCCCAACACTTCAAACCCAAATTTTGGTTTGATATACTGTGCTTGTTCATCCACAATGCCTTAGTTCACAATATCAACTTCTATTTCCTCATTTTTCATTCCCACTTATTTCCAGTCGCTAAGAATAAAATCCCCAATCCATCACTCTTTGTTCTTTTAAGCTCAAGCTTAGCATACAATGAATCAGGCCTATTTCTTTCAGCTCTAATGGTTCATGCAAAGGGATTGTAACAACAATGTACATGAACAGATTGTAGCACAAAATGCCCAAATTATTTAGGAACAAAACCTTGCCTAAACTACATAATTTGATAAATTACAACAAAATAAAAACTAAATAAATAGAATTTGCAATAATACACAATTCCTTACCAGAGGAGGTAAAAAGAGCAAAATGAGATGGTGTCAAGGGGTAGGGTTTTGGCTAAGTTTTTATTGGAATTTTTTCTCCTTACTTAAGCCAATTTGGTGTAGTGGAGGTTCAAGGCTTTGTGGGCAAATGTATTTAGTGGGAAAGTACTGATGACTTGAATAATTCAGTATAATTTATTACTTCTCAACTTTAAACTTTAGTCTAATTTTATTTATTTTTTTTTTATTATTTTAGACTTCATTATTGTTGTTTAAATTTTATTTCAGATTTCATTTTGGCCTTAGAAGTTGGCATGAAAAGCATGTCCCTCTGGGTTTTGATGAAGGTGGTTTTGACTTGGGCTTTTGGACGCATGCACAAAATAGAAAAAAGGTGTGGGCTTTAGAGGGCAACATAGTTTCTCCTGAAGAAAAGAAAAAGAGAGGCGACTGAACACTGAAAAGAGAATGGGCTTTTGAGCAACACGTTGGGGCTTTAGGGTGCAATACGCTTTTTCCAAAACTGAGGAGGAGAGGCGAAAAAAAGAAAGAAAAAGGAGACGCTGAAACTGAGCAGAGGAGACTCTGAAAAGGAGAGGCTGAACTAAGGGGACGACGCTGAACAGAAAAGAAGAAAGCAGTAGAGACGAAGACAAGATATTTTCTTTGAGCGTCCATTTTTCCTTATAATCTTCTCAGAAAAATTATGGTGAATTCGTTTCCGTTGAATTTAATTTTTAACATGAACTAAATTTTCTTTATTCTAGGAAAATTATCAAATCTAATTTCGAACTATGCTTGCTTTTTCACGTTAATTTGAATTAATTCTCTTTATGTTTGTCTGATTTATTCTGAACTTATTGCTTCTAATTAACCGGCGATTAATTAGATGATTTTGATCTTGTGACTTGTTGTCGAAAGAGGAAATTATAGGATAGATCTTGAATATTTCAGCATAGGTAAATATAGAGATCGAAGGACTTGTATGAACCTGTGTAGTATTAAAATCATTGGTCTTAATGCTTTCTTGCTTTATTAAATTGCATACTCTTATGTAAATTGATAAACAAGAATGTTTCCAATTGACTGTCGAAAGAGGCTTTTGGATGTTTTTTGGAGATTGCTAACAAACAGAGAGAATTAAATTCAATTAGCTAGATGAGTAAAGCATAGTGCGGGATTAGGTGAAATCGATTTCCTAGAAGTTTTCTTCCCATTAATTTGATTTTTGAGCATTATCGTTCTTCTCCTCTGTGTATTTTCTTTAATTTGATTTTATTTTAAATTCCAATTACAACAACCTTAGTGACTTCTCTAGATAAAATTGAGATTAGCATAATTTTGGTATTTGTCAAAAGTAAGTTACCAATCTCTGAGGACGATACTCTTCTCATCACTTTACTATAAAATTACGATACTGTGCACTTGCAGTTTTGCACTGACCAAGTACTATTAGGGGTTTGGGGAGAGAGAGGGAAGCAAAAAGGCAAAATTTTGGAATGTTAATGATTTAATGATATATTAAGGAATATGGTAAATTGCAAATTACACCCCTAAAGTTTAGGAGTGATTGGATTTTACCCCCTGAAGTTTGGTGATGTTTGGATTTTATACCCTGACTTTTCAAAATTTAGATTTTACCTCTTATACTTTAGAAGTGTTTAGATTTTACTCCCTAGAGTTTTGAAGTGTTTAGATTTTACACCCTAAAATTTTAGAATTTGGGGGTGTAAAATCCAAACAATCCTAAGTTTTAGAGGGTAAAATTCAAGTTCTGAAATGTCAATGTGTAAAATCCAAATATCCCAAACTTCAGGAGGTGAAATCCAAAATTCTAAAATTTTAAGGTGTAAAATCCAATCACTTTCAAACTTTAAGGGTGTAATTTGCAATTTACCCTAAGGAAAACAGAGAGTCTTAGACTCTTCAATTAACATAACTCTCGGGTAAAGGCTAATCATAGCCATCCATGTCAGCAATTATTATTATTATTATTAATTTTTTAAAAGGAGCTTTAAGAGTTTTTGACTATTGGTGAACTCTTGATTAAAGGCTTAAATCAAGGTCCTGACAGACAAGTATCTAATTAGATAATTACATATGTGATGATTTTTGCCCAAATTATAGCACAATTATTTTTAGGCGAAACTACAATATTGATCCCTCAAGTTTACTCTGTGTGCGCAATTGGTCTCAAAAGTTTGAAGCATGTGCAATTGGTCTCTTAAGTTTTCAAAATGAGCTATATAAATCATTTTACTAACTGCCATTAACGATATTACTTATGTGACTAACGGAACAATGACTTGACATTTTGTTTTAATGATGTGGCATATTTTTAATTAAAAAATTACAAACTAAAATTACACATGAGAAACATTATTTACAAAATTAAAAAAACTATTTTCTACCAATTGTAAACACCTAGTTACGGCTTAAAAAAATAATAATCTGAGATCCGAAAGGTATGCTTTTTTCGTTGCTCCTTGTCCAGTCCCTCGTCATGCAACACCCTATTTTTATTTCCTTCTTTTTAGTTTAGTTGCTTCTCTAAAACATAAAAAAGACAATGACGATGTCTCTATAAACTCAAATCTAAAAACACTTCCTTACTTTCTTTCTGTTCTTTTTTTTTTTTTTTTTTTTTTTTTTTTTTTTTAGAGAGTGAGTGAGTCCCATTTATTTATATATATAAAGGACCTTACCACAAACACACACATCTCTCAATTAGTATTATTAGCTAGGGTCACGGCGGATCTAGTTTTGGTTATAAGAAAGCGGTGTTTTGAACCATATTTATCCTCAGAATCTAGAATTGGTCTTTGGTATTCACATTAGATTTGACCTGGATTTCAAATATTAGATTTAGATTTGGGCAAAACATACATAATTGCAATTGAAACCAACCAATGTGTTAGATATAGATCTGAAAGAATTGAATTGATTAGTTTCTTCTTAAACAGATCCAGGAATCGTAGTACTAAGCATTTTTTTTTTAAAAATTAATTTTGTTTATTTGATTTTAGAATGAACAATGGCATCACATATTGTTGATACCCTTGCATGGGCCTGAAGAGAGAGCTGAAGTTTGCATTGAAATCGTTCTGGGATGGAAAGAGCAGTGCTGAGGAATTGCAGAAGGTGAGTGCGGATTTGAGGTCATCCATGGGTGTTTACAATTGGTAGAAAATAGTTTTTTAATTTGGTAAATAATGTTTCTCATGTGTAATTTTAGCTTGTAATTTTTAATTAAAAATATGTCATGTCATTAAAATAAAATGTCAAGTCATTATTTCATTAGCCATATAAGTAACACCATTAATGGCAGTTAATAAAAGGACTTATATTACTCATTTTGAAAACTTAAAGGACCAATTGTGCACACTTCAAACTTGAGGGACCAATTGCACACACAGGATAAACTTGAGGAACCAATATTATAGTTTCGCCTTATTTTTAATACAAGAAGAAACATTAAGTCAAAACAAAAAAAAGAAAAAAGAAAAAAAAGAAACATTAAGTAGAGAAACACAAAAATCAGCAAGGTGTGTATTATTAGGGGCCTGACATTATTTTACTTTCCTTGTTGCACAGACAACAACAGTTCATAAAACAAACAGCTGCAGACCAGAAATTTGTTTTAGTTATGCCATCTACTTTGAAGTTACATAGGGTGTAGTCTCATATTTACCATGCCACCTGCAATTTGGTTTGAAAATAAAATTAAGGATTCGTTTTCCTTATACTTTACATTGATTCAGTAACACATAAATGATATAAGTTGGGCATTGGAGATAAAGAAGCTACACTAACCTGCTTTCTTCCTTTTCTGGAATCTGGACCTCTAAATCCTCTTTGAATGGCTGAAATACTAGGTCTATCTTCTCATCTTCAACTTTGTCCAGAGACGATGGGTCCCACTGCCATAAATTAATACTTTAGATAGATTAATTGGCAGAAGTATAAACATGGCCAAAATTTCCCATGTTTACTACTACCAACATGCAGAGACATGGCCTAAATTTCCCATTTTTGCTGGTCGTAGTAGTAAACAATAAACAAGGCCGGAAGTTTTCTACATAAATGCACTCTCAATCAAAATCTAGAAAGATTGAAGCATAGAGTTGGAAAATTTTGAAGCACAGCACAAACATAAAGAGAGAGAGTACCTTTGGAGCATTATCCTTGTCAATGGTGAGAGCTCTTATACCCTTTTTTGTCAAAAGAAGGAGTCAAGTTTATTTCAAAGTTGCAGAAGACAAACTATGTTCTGAAAGATGGCTCTAAAACTATATATTCATACATTTTTGTTTAGTAATATAACTGCAGAGATTACCTCATAGACATCCTCAGAGATTGAGGCTCGTAGTATATTCATTGTTAATCTAAATTCCTTTTTCAGACTTTCTGGCAGTGTTTGCTTCCTTCCATCACGAATCTGGTAATATTTAACAAGAATTTAAGGCCACATATGCAAGAACTACCACAAGGAGAGAGCAGGTCTACTTCTTAAAGCTGAGGTTAATTTATAATACTCTTTGAGTAGTGGAAGGCAAGTGCTAGGTGTTATCTTATGATGTTACTATCTTGAGAGTCATTAGACCAAGTATCAAGCAATTTTTAAGTTAAAAAAGTCAAAAATTTATTAGAAGATAGAACATGAAAAAGAATAATAAAAAAAGAAAAAAAAATGCAGAAAAGGGAGTAAGAAGTGAGGGGAGAAGTAATCTACTCTATTCCTACCATATCCATAACCCATAATCTAAAGCATATTTGTGATTTCTTTTTTGGTCTTCAAGACTTCAACAGAAAGTTCTTCATTAATTCTTTCACGTCCATTTGTGTTCAGGGCCACAGGAACAGAGAAGATAATTTTCACTCAATCATTTTGCATACTGGATGAGAACAAATTTGCAAAGAAGTTGCAGATGAAAAGATAAAGAAATGTAATAAAAAAACTAAAATGTCAGGATGATCTTTGATGCTTGAAATACATAATCTATACTACACTAGGCATTCAAACTTTGGAAATACTCAACCAAAAACAAACAAAAAAATCTTCAAAACAAGAGGCCTTTCAGTATACAACTTAAATAAGTAACTCCCCATTGTTGGTCATTTAAATGACTCAAATATGACAGAACTTTTAAGTCACAGGATGTGAAAGAGTTCATAGATATTCAATTCCACATCAGAGGCACAATCCTTGAAAGAATAGAGCCTTTTACCAAGAAGTGAGTTTTGATGTGTAAGTCTCACATGTCTTTAATAATGTAATGTTATATCCAATCAAAGATCAATGCAATCAAATACAATTTTTCCGCATTTTTTCATATACAAAATCCCATCAACAATTATTCGGTCTATTATTCCTTGTAAAGCATTCAATGTAGAACAGGAATTTAGCATAATATCTTTTAAGAATCAAATTGCAAAAACCCATTACCGATCTTAGTGTTATTTTCAATCCAGTAGGAGACGATCTTTTTAACCCCTTAAGAACTGCACCTATCCATCCATTTCCTTCTTTGCTTGCCTCAGCTTCCTGAAAAGCAGCTTACATAAAGACTGTGGCTAAACAAAGACATGGACATGCAACATTATGATGAACTTGTCCAAAGGAATGTGCAAAGGAAAAAAGAAATACTTACAAATGATTTTATTATCTCTGCCACACTATCCTTGGAAAAGCACTCATCAATTATTGACTTCCTGAAAAGTCACCGAAGCTGATTGTTAGTGATATTATGCAACTGATAATATTTTGGGTCCAATTAGCAATAGCAATAGCACGTCACAGGTGCCAATGACCTATGGACCAAATGACATATCCTCCACCCATAAACAAAAGGTGAATGGTGAGGTTACATACATGTTCATTCTTGTTTTTGTATTAACCTATTAAATATACATCTGTGTATATATGCATCACTAGTTAAGAACTTAAGATCAATTACTTGTTCAATACACTATCTTCATCTAGTTGAACTTCCACCGAGAATTCTTCAATTGCAGATTTGACTGCATTCTTGTCACCAGAGTTCAAGCTTATCAGACGCTTCTCTAGCTCGGGCAGTTTCTGATATACAGTAGACATAGTAAGAGTAGAGCATCATAATCTCAAGTAAACTGATAATGGACCATTTTTCAGCATCTTTAACTAACTCCAGCTTCAATTTGTTATCATAGGAATATGTGTACCATCAATACATGTGGCATTAGCAGTTCATGGAATGAGAAAGTTACTGAAGCTTAATTCAATTGAGAAGCCATCATGATTGTAAAAAGCTCATCACCAACACAGACAATACAGAAAAGAACAAAAATTTCTCTAAAAGTCATGCATACAGAGTTATAGTCATCTTTCAAATCCTAAAACACACAAAAACATAGGCAGTGAAAAGGTGTGCTTTCCGTAACATTTGGCACAAACAATATGAACAAAGTCTATGACCCTAGATAAAGTTAATTGATGGGAACAAATTCTTAACCAATTGAAGTAGAAATCTGAGGCTCTTGAGTTACATTAATTACAAAAATGATTATAGGAAGTACACAAATTCACACCTATTCAAAAAGAGTGGAAAGTTATTGCTTTATCATTTTACTTTTTCATGCCAGATGGTAACATGTGTTTACATATTGTAACATCAGCTTTTAGAAGGTTTTGATGAAGCCACTACATATCTGATGGACACCAGCCAGCGTCCACATTCCATGTTAGTTACTTAAGTACCCACTGATAAAATTAGATAAGCATTACTGAGTAGTAAATATCTAGGCGATGGTTCCAAGACAAGTTTTCGAGACAAGGGATCATAGTCAAACAAGAGTTTTTAAACTCACCTCGGAAGGGACAAAATGGGTTGCCAGTCCAGCTGCTACCAATTCCTTACCATTCAGCCTAGCTCCTGTTAAGGCCAAGTATTCCCCTGCAAATGTACCCACATGGTTCTAATTATCTAATTGGGAAACAATTTTCTCTTTTTAAATTCCCTTTTCATATCTTAAAAATATCAACTTCTCTTTTCTCATTTGAAAATCTAGAAAATTTGATGTCACAACAGATCAAATAGCTCCCTCTTGAATAGAAGAAAAATGGAAATACATGTTTACCCAAGTGCCCAGGGAGATGAGAATGAATATATGAGAAGCCACAGTCAGTGTGAAACCCAATACTTGCTTCTGGAGTGGAAAATACCTACTCGAAGCATTCAAGAAATGCAGCACAATGTAATAGTGTTAAAATACAGAATTGAAATCAAGCCCAAAAATTCAAAACCAAAAAAAAAAAAAAAACAGTTGCACGCAGAAGAACATGTAAATAGGATTAAGTGCCCACAGTTTTTTCTGTGACAACTGAAAACTTCATTGGGACCATCAAAGATGCACCTCCACCCATTGAAATGCCATGCACAAGAGCAACCTGTTGATAGCTTTAAAACTTGAGTAGCACTTTTTGACAAGATAGACTAGGAAAAACTAGAGGGCAAATTGTATTTTCTTTACATTTAGGGCATAGTAAGGATTACAAATTCAAAACAGTACCTGGGTTTTCTTATAGGTATGAATGTGATAACAAAGCCAATACATTCTATAGACCACTTCAAGGCAGGAGTCCTCTGCCAAAATGAAATTCATAAATCATAAGTAACTTGCACGCATGTGTGTGTGTGATTTGTGGCATAAAGAACCATATTAAGGAAATCAGGAAGCAATAACATTATTGTAGGCTAGCACACTTACTTGACTTTCTTCCATCATAGAACATTTTCAAATCTCCACCAGCAGAAAAAGCTCGGCCAGCACCCTGGATAAGATATAAGATCCAAAATAATAACCTCAATGAATAAAATCAAAGTGCATAGAGATAGACTCTAAAATTAAGTTATCTATACAACCACATTGGCATAAATTGTGTTTAATCACATAGCAGATCATGATTAAAACAAACCAATATTATCAACAATAATTCAGATTTTCCCAGAGGAGACAGAACTAACCTTGATTATTATAAGCTCTGCTTTGTTGTCCTTCTCCCATTTTTCCAAGTAATCTGCTAGCAGAGAAACCTGATTGCAGTAAAAGAAACAACTACTAAAATTCCAAGAACTCGAACCAAGTCAATGTGGGTTGAGTGTTTTCAACATACCACTTTAGATGAGATGACATTTAATAGACGAGGCCGGTTTAAGGTGATCAACCTTACGTGGTCTAGTTCTTCTCCAAGAACAACCTACAGATTAATTACAATAAACCCCATTTAGTGTTTAATAATGCATACTTTTGTTTTACCACCAGTTGCAAGAAAATCCAAGTATAGGTGATAAAATACAAACAAATAGAACAATACACAATAGTACAACACATAAGTATATAAAAATCATATCTAAACTCATAATTTGCTTGGAAAGTACCTCCTCATTTGGAATTACAACTTCTTGTGCCATTTAATTGGCTGATTGAATTTTGGATTCGACGCCAATAAACTGCATAAATATACAACTTAAGATCATGAGAATGCCAACTGGGTGTACAAAAATTGATTGAAAAACAGAAATGAATTTACTTTGAACAAAGAATTAGCTTCAAATAACAAATTTCAAAAGTGGGAGAAGAAAACAGTTTATTCCATTCTTCAAATATTTAAAAAAAAAAAAAATTAAAGGCATAATGATTAAAAATTTAAACTTTAAACTCGAAAAAAATAAAACCCAACATCCAACAATTGCCAAGGATTTAAACACATGAAGCTAAACATCAAAGTGGAAACACAGACAGAAGAAAAACAAAGTCAAACTCACAAGAGCAGGAGAGTCTTAGTTTTAATACAAGAGAACCCAAAAACAGAATGCCCAGAAGAAGTGGATTTATAAGAAGAACAGTAGTGGAGTAATTGCTGAGGTTGTCTGGTTGGTTGGTAGCTACTTCATGTGCTTTAAAGTCTCTCCCCATTCTTAACCATGGGGCTTTCATTTACCTACCACCATGCATCTTCACATTTTGTGTGTGGGAGTAGTTTTGGGTGTGATTGTCACCAAACTCTCCAACCTTTTTTAAAATGCGATTAATATTGTTTTTCATTTTGAGGGTGAGATTTGAGATTGTTAAATATTGTTTAATTTGATATAATTCTTTTCTTCTTTTGATTTTAAATCTTTGTTTGGTACTCACTCACTGCCCTTATTTTTTTTTTATTGCTTTTCAACAAATTCTTTAATGATTTGATAATAAATTTATAATTGCGAGCTCTCGTTTTAGTTACCTCATTGTTTTTTTTTTTAATTGTTTTTAAACAAACTCTTTTAATGATTGATTCTGTAAAGAAAATGAAACCTTTTAATCATTTGATAATAAATTAATAATTGTGAGCTCTGGCTTTGGTTTGAGATAGCGAAAGATTAGTGTACACGATGTTTGAGTCAGTTAGAGATATTATAAATTTTATTATATTTTTATTATATTAATTTTACAAAATAATGTATTATTAATTATAATTATATAATTCAAACATTTATTTATTAAGTATTTCGATCTTACAAACTAATGTGATTACCAAAATATAAATGTTGAAAACTAAAAAATGTAATGATAATTACTTTTATTTTGATTAAAAATCTCATCATATTTTTAAATATGAAAAATTAATCTGTTTTGATTTTTGATTTAATAATCCTGTAGATTTTATTTCATAGAATTTAGCCTCTTTTTTTTTTTTTTTTTTTCACTGAATAATGGAATGTTTTTTGAGTTAGACAAAAAGATTTCGAGAAGAGGACATAGGGTGAGGCCGTGAGGGATTCCAATGCTGGGCCTGGGGTACTCAGTGTTTCAAGTAAGTTTTTGAGGAAGGGCCCCTAATGGGCTCAGGGCCAGGATTGGGCCATTGAATTCTAATTTTACCTAGCCCAATTATGGTTGTTCTTTGAGATAAAAAGGAAAAAGATTTGGTTCGAGTCTGATGCTCAAACACATGTCCACAGTTGGAGAGATTATATATTATATGATACAGCACGTTATTTGTTCACCATTTTACTAAAAAATTTTTATTTATTTAAAATTATTGAGTCAGTAATTAATTTCTGTTTAAAAATTTTTTCCTAACTAATTATTTTAAACAAGTGGTAGTTTTTTAGTGAAATGGTAAACCATATCACTTGTCTAGCATGTAAATCTTATAATTGCTCCCACAATTGATCATGTATTTGCATCTGAGTTCCATTCAATGCACTAAAGTACGGGATGGAAGCTTTATCCAAAAAGCAATACCACTTTTTTTTTTTCTTCTAGTAAGAGTTGAACTTGTTCATCTATTGCTCGTGAGTTATAACCATTGTTTTTAAAATTGAATGAAAGAGAGAAGAACGAAGTCTGATCAAGTTGAAATAACAACGACATAAATATTTTAATTAATAATTATTTATTAAGTGAAATTAATATATCCACTTTTATAAGTTATAACCTTTTTTCCCCTTCCCTTTTTCTATAAATTAATTAAGAACATAAGAGTTTAATTGAACTCTCTTTGGAAAGTTGGTCGGATTAAATAGATATTTCACACAGGGAGTAATTATAAAATAAATAAGTAATTATATTTTATCACCTTAAATTATATTACAAATTACACTTTACATTTTAAATTTTCAAAATGTACGGTTAGCACCATAAACTAGAACTTGGGTCCGTTTGGATAGCACTTATTGTTGCTGAAAGTTGCTGAAAACTGATTGTTGCTGAAAACACTGTAGCAAAATAATTTTTAAATGTGTAAATAGTGTTGTGGGACCCACTTTTAATATTAAATATTGCGTGAACAGTGCATGAACAGTGCGTGAACAGTGCAGAACAGTACATGAACAGTAAACTTTGTCTCCAAAGTCAGCAAGTGCGGCCAAAAAAAAAAAAAAAAAAAAAAAAAAAGAGAAAACGCAAAACTGGAAACGCGCCGCGCGGAAACGCGCTATCCAAACTGGGTCCTTGTGTTATACTTTGCACCCCATTGTCAATTCTACCATTACAAAGTTTAAGATGCAAAGTGTAATCAAGAGTATAGTTTAAGGTGTGTGTAGGTCCTTTTTTGGACAGTGCCCAAACTCAAGTAAAAACAAGGATCTTGTGCCCTTTACTTGTTGTTTGGTAGATTGGGCTTGATTCACCACAGTTAAACAAGGCTGATTACAAATCAAGTTGAGTGCAAGTCACATAAACCTCCTTAAGGCAAAAATGCAATTCCTCCTAAGTAATAAAATACCATTATAAGTGTTTTGGTATCCTAAAATGACCTTTTACTTTTACGAAACAAGTAAAATAATTATTCATAATATTCATAATGAGAAAAAGATTGAAATAGAGTATTTAAGGCTTATCTTTTATTGTGTAAACATTTAAAAGAATTTTTTCTCTTGGTACCCCGGGTATACTGTCGTGGTACCCCGAACGTACTGTCATGGTACCTCAGACGTACTAGGCCTGTAATCTCAAAATGCCGATTCTCTGAACTATACGATCTTTCTTCATGCTTATTATGTAATGGAGTTTTGTCCTTTCCCTTCACCTCTATAAGTCCTGCATAAGAACACACTATACAATACACATATCTTCAAATAATTGTTAGTTTCTTAGATTAAGATATACATTTTAATACACACACACACACACACACACACACACATATATATAAATGAATTTCATGAGAATGAGTCAGCCACGAGAATCTTGGCCCTAATTCTCACAAACTTAGTGCTTTTGCACAAGACTTGTGGGATTTGGAACTCAAGTCCAAGTGGCTTTGCTTGGGCATTGCCTTCCAAGATAGTTAGGTGAGAAGAATTTTGTGGAAGAAAGTGATATCTGATGTGTGCATGTTTTTTGGCATATGTTTCTTTGGAAGCTAAGTGATATTTTGAATAATTTCAAGGATATGGAATGAATTCCTACTCCTTGGCTCTCTCTTTGTTTTGTCTCTCTTTTCTTTCCCCTCCCTTCCTGGGCTTTTAAAGCTCTAAGAATATATGTTTTGAACCTTTGAACTCTTCCCCTAAATCTCCATTTTTCTCACCCTCGTTTTGCTTTGCTTTAGTGTTCCTTTTATAGTGGACATGGTCTGGTACCCCAGGCGAGGACGTCCTTGGTCTGCTAGGTAAAACTATGTCCTCTAAAATCGAAAAAGGTGTATTGGGTAGAGGTTTAGCTTATTTAGGAAATTATAACTCAAAAGAGGCATTTGGCTTCAGTTATAAATGAAAGGTTCCTTCTTGGAAAGTCAAAAGAGTGGATAGGCTGCTCAATATACTTGATGATAGATTTAGTTAAAAATGACAATTGAGAGGAAATTGTGGGGAGGTGTCATGCACATGGGGGAACTGAGTTTTCCATTGATTCATGCATTACAAGCAAATATATGAACCAAGCGAATCCTTCGGGATTCTTCTTTCACCAGAAATCACTCCCCTACCGACCAAACCACTTCTCCCTTACTATTCACTCGGGATCCCATGAGCTTGGACCATGGGTTACAAAGAAAATACCTATTTTGCTGGATTTTTAATGGCTTTTTGGCAATAAATCTGGACATACATCTTTATTTTCCTATGTGCTAGCCAAGGTCCTCTTCTCAAGGTTCAAAAGGATACATCAAGGTCCTAAGGCCTTGATACTCTTTTTGCTGCATATCCTCTGACCGAGATCCTCTTCTTTTTTCTTTATTATTATTATTATTATTATTATTATTATTATTATTATTTCTTTCTTTTTTCTTCTTTTTGGGGTTTTGGGCCTTCATGGTCCTTCTTAGCTTCATGAATTGAGCCTTCTTTTGTTAAGGCCCATTGTCTTTCCTTACTTTTTATGTAATAGGCGTTCTTGTGAAATTTTGGTTCTCAACAAGGTGGTAAAATGTAATTTCTCCTTTATTTTTAAGGAAATGAGAAAATTGGAAATTAGATATTTTCACATGTGTCCTACCTTTCTATCCAAGTTAATAGCCCAATTAACAGTGAGATGTAAAGTGAAAGACAAGTTATAATTTAAGGAGGTAACTATACATTCTAAAAGTTTAGAGGGCAAACTATAATCAAGGGTATAGTTAAGGGTAATAAAATGTATTTTTTCAGAAGATCCTTTCTAATATTAGATATAGCCAAGGAAAAAAAAAAAGTAAAAGTGAAGGGAAAATATAGAAGAACAAATAAAGACAAAATAGAAAACATTAGTTTCTAAGAGTTTTGGACAACTAGCCAACAAAAAAAAATTATAACTTTTTTTTTTCCTTTTTACTTAATCAAATAAATAAAAACAAAGCCATATATATATAGAGAGAGAGAGGACAAAACTTAGGTACAATACCTTATCTTTAGATTCCACTCTTAAGATTCAGCCATATGGCTACTTAACTAAAAATTACACTTCCATCCCATGAAAAAAAAAATTCACATGGCAAAATCTTAAGAAAAGAACTTAAGGAACAGCATTTAAGTATTGTACCTAAATCTTACCCACATACATATATATATATACCCCCACCTGTGGTTAGTGAATTACAACCTAGGCTGGCCTTTCCACTAGGCCAATTAGGCAATTTCCTAAGGCCCCCAAGTGGAAGGGAGGCCCTAAAATTTTAGAAAAGAAGGGGTAGAAGGGAAAAAAAATGGGAAGAAGAAGAAGAAGTTTTCAAATTAATCTAAAAAAATCCAACACATCCTTTTGACCAAAAAACAAAATTTCTGTTATATCTAGTTAAACATTGGTAGCACAAAAAAAAAAAAAAAGGTTTAAACAAAATCAATTGTCCCAAAAATAACATCATTATCCTCTGGACAAACCAAAATTCAACAAGATAAACTACAAATCCGGTCTAAGAAATTAACTACAAAACAATCACAAATCAAAACAAATAAAAAACCTCAAATCCCTAAAATTTTTACCGTTTCTCTTTCTCATTCTTGCTCAGCTTCTTTCTCTCAGCTCTTGCTCCCCGCCTCTCTCATTCTTTCTTTCCACTGTTGCTAGCTGCCTGGCTCAAGCTTCCTCTGATCTAAATCATCCGATCACATTTGATCTGAAAACTCTGAACTGACTGAGGAGTGAGGACTATCGACTGCCCTTTTTTTTCACTGTTGCATTTTGATTATGCAGATGGATGAGTTTTGACTTTTGAGGTATAAGGTTTGGTTTTCTCTACTTTTTATTTGTTAAGACTAGGCCTATTTATTATTGAGTTATGGCTGGACGTTTGGGCCTTCAAGGTTTTTTTTTTTTTTTTTAAATTTTTGGTTATAGGTGTAATAGGATTTGTTTTGTGTTTTTTGTGGGTGGGTTTTATTAATAAGACTTGTGTGGCCATCTTGGCATCTTCTTGGCTGGGCTAGGCTTGTACCTTTGTTATGATTATACTTAATTTTTTTTTCTTTAATTTTAATCTTGTATGTTTATATATTTATTTTATTTATTGGTAATATAATGAATAAATTTTTATTTGTGTAGGTTGAGATTGCTAAAAATTTGTTATTGTTAAGTGAAACTACAACAATACTTTTTATATAAATCATGTTCTATTTTTCATTTGCTCTACACTTGAAAGTTATTTTTTTATTTTAGTCTTTATAAATATATTATTTGATAAGAAATATCTACTAGAAAATATGCATTTGGATATGAAAAACTTAAAAGAAGAAGAAGAAGAAGAAAACTAATTGAGTCTAAAAAATGATCAATGGACAAATTTGTTATTAGTAATAAAAAAAATATAACACAAAATTTACATGAAAATATCACAAATGAGCAAGAAATTCACCAAAAATAGATTTTAAATGAAATATATTATAATATAAAAATATTAAATTAATTAATACATAAGTATAAAAAATGTCCCATTTTAGTTCTCGCTTTAGGCCCTAAAATGTTTAGGGCCGGCCCTGATTACAACTCATACTTTGTAGCCTTGGAATTTTTTTAAGAATTTTAAAAAATGAATGTAAAGTAATGAATAAATAAATAATAAAATACCTCCAATGTGTTTAGGGGTTTCTAGAAGAAGGAATCAAAATGAAATCAAAATATAATTTATGTTTGAGATAATAAGCTCATATATTCATGAGTAAATATCATTCATATCTTGTATAGACTCTAGAGACCTTATGGGAGGAGTGCGGAAGCCAGTGGAGCATAAGCGCAACGTAATAAATGTAGGCATGGCGAAACTGCTCCCTCGGATGTGTTTGCACACAGCACACTACTAAACTATGTAAATTCTCTCTCTCTCTCTCTCTCTCTCTCTCTCTCTCTCTCTCTTATTGCATAGATTGACAATCCTCAGCATTTACACTATTAATCTTTTTATATATTTTTTTTCTCAAGAAATACATAAGAGGGAACAAAATGAAATGAGCATTCCCTCACAAGTTACAACTATTATGGCCTGTTTGGAAGGAGGGGGAGTGGAGTAGAGTTGGCTAAAAATAAACTAATTTTGTGCTAAATCTACTCAACTCTCCCTCCCTCCCCCTCAATCCAAACAAACCATTACATTCCTTTTAGCTAAACTCCCAAACAAAATAATAGATGAAAATATCCTTCAAAGATCATTTTCATTTTATTTATTTTTATTATAACCGTAAGAACACTCTTATTAATGCTTGTATAGTATAAAAATAACCACATTTTAGCCAATCAAGTTTAAAATTCATTCACATTAGACCACGTAAAGTTGTGTAAAAAAACATTATTGCTACAATTATTGTATGCTAGCACTATTCATTTTGCATTTATTTATTTTATTCTTTCTTTATGTATTTAAAGATGAAGAAAGAGAGTGAATGATAGCTGTTATATGTAAAAAAGTTAAGAAAATTTGATATATTAATGAAATATAGTGAAAAATATATAATCTGATATGAAGTATTTGGAAAAGTGAGTATGTAAAATAGAAAAAAAATTCTAATATTAAAATAAACATGAATTTTACACAAACTAATGTTCATCCATCCCATTTTCTTCATCAACCCCATCTATACATTACCAAGAAAAATGATAAGTTCAATGGTCACTGAGTCCATCTTAACAATACATGTAACCAGATAATGTCAAGATAAAACATCATTGATGCATGATGCATCCTTTCAAAATGAACTGTTGCTACGCTATTAAACCAATCCAACTTTGAATTTCCTTATTGAATTGTTGATTTTTAGGTTCACCCCCCACCCACCCTCCATTTTTATGAATTTGTAATTTTATATGATAGCCAGACTAGTATATATATGTATAGGCTGATGCACATTCAAATCGATTCAATTTAAAACAATGGTCATGACTCAATAAACCCTACATAAGTACATTTAAGACATAATGTGAATTATATCATCTTATCGTGCTAGCCAATTAAGAAAATTTTATAAAAATTAGTAAATAGATTGCTATACAACTATTTGAAGTTGATTCTAAATAACAATTAAAACTAAACAAAACTTTTTTGCTTCTTCCTTTTCTTACGTCTACTAGCTCAGACAATAGAGAGTTTTAAGTTGCCCTTTTATTTCTTTGTTAGAATGAAATAAAAATACATTTTTTACCCTATATATTTAGGATAATTTTTCATTCTAGTCCAAGGAGGTATAAAAAAATATAATTTCATTTTTAATATTTAACATTATTTAAGTAACATGTACTTTTAGTCATATAACCTATTTAACGAGTAAGTGATTTGTTTAAATAATACATGTGAATGATTTTATGAACTAACATGTAAGGAATCGGAGAAGATTCATCCAAATCAGTTTGGAATAAAACTTTATCATATTCAAATTTCAATAGTCATTCCTTTGGATTCTATGACTAACATGATTGTTAAAACTTAAAACCATCTAAGCTTGCAATTTCTACCATATATGACGACTGGTCCAAATTAAAATATGCCACATACCATGTCATATATAAGAAGTCTAAGTCAAGAAATATCAAAATATTCAAAATTTTGATGTTGGAGACTTTGGAGTGTATGGTAAAACCATAGGGAGAGGGTGAGGTCACGGCTTCAAATTCTGATTACGTTAGTTTCAATCAGAGGTTACTTGACTATGCTTGCACTGGAGAGACCTCAAATTAAGTTTAGTCCAAAGTTTTAACATAAGCCCAAAGCCAAACTCAAGGCCGAAAAGTTCCAATTCAAACTTGGAGAACTTTGGGTTGGACTTGGACTCACAATGTGGGTCAATCTAGCTTGCCCAATTACGACCCCTACAGGCTCCATGTGGTTTTTTATTTATTTATTTATTTTTTTCGAAAATAAGTTGGAAAGCTTTTGAAAGTCAAGTTGGTTGTTAAAGATAATGGGGTAGTATTAATTGCCAGGTTACTCATGATGAGAGTGATGGCTTTTAATATTTGTTTAATGCTAGTTTGGTTGACCACGTGACAAAAATGATGACACCTATCTCAGATTGGTGGCAGCTTGGTAAGGAAGCCCATCTTCTTGACGAACAGGTCAAACTTTGAAATTTCAAGTTTTGTGGTCTCTGCTCTCTCTCTCTCTTCAATTCCTAATTGCACTTAAGGGCCGCTATTTCCTGTTTTGGAAGCATTGTGATATTCACGTAACTTTGGAAAATATTAAGGACATTCATAAACTTCGCGCATGAAATCTGTATATTGATGAATTACAACATGAGTTGTCAGATCAAATCCAAAAAGAAATTGAAAAGTTTTATAATTCTGAAATGTTAAAATCTAAAGTCTTCAGAAGTCCTTCCATTCATGTTCTGCTTAAGAAATTTGCACTAAGGTAGATGAAATGACACCTTCACATGAACCTCTAAATGTGACCTTGTTAAAGATATATATTCGTATAGGGTTTATGTTGAGAAAGACTGTTGGAGATAGACATGGGTTGTCAGATTGATGAAAGTTTTTCTACTAGCCAAGATAGTATGGCTCTGGGTTTATGTGGTTTTTTATTTGTAATAGTCCAAGAGGCTGAATTATATTGTAGGGTCTAGCTAGACCTAATTTTAACTCCTATAATCTTTATACATGCCTTATTATGAGTCATTGTAATATTGCTAGTTCTAATATCAAAGATGTAGCTATTAAAGACTTTAACTTATAGATGTAAGCCAGCAGACCAAACTACGTGACACCCTTGCATTCTCCTTATTTTTTTTTTTATTATTTTTTTTTTCTGCATTCTCCTTGCAGTATTTTCTATTTCATTTTAATTTCTACAGACCTCATCCATCAAAAGAAACTAAAAACCAGCCGTAAAGCTAGGCACAGCTTGTGATAAACAGTTATACACTAAGGTAGATGAAATGACACCTTCACATGAAACTCTAAATGTGACCTTGTTAAAGATATATATTCCTATTGGGTTTATGTTGAGAAAGACTGTTGGACATGGACATGGGTTGTTAGATTGATGGAAGTTTTTCTACTAGCCAAGATAGTATGGCTCTGGGTTTATGTGGTTTTTTATTTGTAATAGTCAAGAGGTTGAATTATATTGTAAGGTCTAGCTAGACCTAATTCTAGCTCCTATAATCTGTATACATACCTTACTATGATTCATTGTAACATGCATAGTTCTAATATCAAAGATGTAGCCATCAAAGACTTTAACCTGTAGATGTAAGCCAGCAAACCAAACTACGTAACACCCTTGCGTTCTCTTTTTTTTTTTTTTTTTTTTTTTTTTTCTGCATTCTCCTTAACAGTATTTTCTGTTTCATTTTAATTTCAACAGACCTCATCCATCAAAAGAAACTACAAACCATCCGTAAAGCTAGACACGGCTTGTGATAAACAGTTATACGCAAAATAGCTCAATAAAAGTATTTATGAATTCATTAATTGTTGTGGTGGGACTTTCCCTGTAAGTTTTCTTGATGGCTTCAGTTAGACACGAACGATTCAAGCAAGATGCCTTCAAATGACAGTCCCTTTATGCATGCAATATCAACTCATTTAGCGAGCCACACTCCAAACATCCTTTAACAAGTGTGAATTGATGCACGTATGTTTCACTGTTTTGTAGTCACCAAACTTGCAAAAGAATGCTTGGATTAACTCTCCTTGCCAAACAAAAAGCATGGTTGTGAACCAGAACTTCAACAGTAAAGCTTGATTCACTAGTTATCTATATAGGAAAGCTCTTGTTGTAACCTTGAAAAACACTAGGAGATAATCTCTGCATGCACAGTGATGCAACCCTACCACAAACTGAGTATTAAAAGAGAGGATATCAGTCATCTAAAGATTTTGCCTCATTTGGAGAACCACACCAGGCCTTTTCAAGAATCCACACACAAAAGTGTTATCTACATCAAAGTTGACATGAAGAGCAGTTTATAATACCATTAGGAAGCTCATCCCTTCTTTAAGCTTCGACTGACTGACAGCTTACTGGTAAAGCTAGAATTACTGATTTAAGAAGACATGATGACTAAAGGAACAGAATTGCAGGAAAAGAAGATTTAAATGAATAGCTATTGGATCAACTAGTGCTCCAAAACTGTGTCAATTTACGACAACTAATTGAAAATAGGAAATGACAGAAAAAGATCCAAGAATATGAAATATAAGGTAAACACCCCTAGTAGTTGACCCACAAGCAAGTAGAATGCAGAAATTCATGTAGAAAATCCCAAATAGTTGAGATAAGGTTTCTGTAGTTGTGAATCTACAGAACAATGATATAATAGGCCTTGCACCAATTATTTTAGCTAATTTCTTGTATACAGGTGTTTAATACC
This sequence comes from Quercus suber, assembly GCF_002906115.3. Classification (NCBI taxonomy): domain Eukaryota; kingdom Viridiplantae; phylum Streptophyta; class Magnoliopsida; order Fagales; family Fagaceae; genus Quercus; species Quercus suber. The sequence continues at coordinate 513,039 of NW_027069814.1, forward strand.
AATCAAGAATAAGGGATCAGCCTCAATTAATACTAAAGTAAATACATCATATCATTCTAGCATCAGTGATCCCTCAATTAAACAACAATTTCAAATCAAAAGACATAACTAACTTCAAAAGGGAGCAGTTAATATATGTATAAAAGCAATGGTACATTTTTGTTAAAGCAAATTATGACCTTGTTTCTATAAACACCTCATGATCTCAAAAGATTGAAAAAAAACAATGAATCTACTTTTTGTGTGTTATCTTTCAAGGAAAAAAAAAAAAAAAAAAACTCTCCCTTCCTAATTACCATTGTATACAATTTTCCTTCCATCATCCCCAATCTTCTATAAAAATGTCAAACATCAGCACACTTCATTGGAGCATATCCCAGCCTAGACTTCTTTATGTCATACCAGATGTGAAAATTCTGCTGCTGGTAGTTTCCAATTATTGAAAGACTGGAACGACTAGTTCCCATAATTGCCAAACAAACAATACCCTCTGGTTCAAGCGGGATAAAGTAATTCTCAACTGGGAAATTCCACACAGCTCTATCTGCAAAATGAATTTCAAATTCAGGCAGCTCTATCTTCTCAACTCCAGACACGTTGTAACAAGGACTAAGAATGGGAAAGTCTTCTAATAACGGGTACCCTTTAACCTTCTTCACAAATGCCTCCTTGATAATCTCATAAGCAGGTTCTGCAAAATAACTTAGGGTGGTACCAGAATCGATTATCGTACCACCAGCTCCTTCTGGTGACAAATTCCAAGTCTCCTCAGGTATGTTAAGCACCTCTCCTCCAACCACAATTGCTTTAATCTGAAGATAGTAGAATGTATCAACCAGATTCTCTTTACCAACAACAAATGAAGTAAAATTCAGATTGGGATGACTCAAAAGGTCCTTGTCTTCTCCAAAAATCAACTTGCTGCTAACATTTGTGTCACTATTTCTATCCACAAGACAATACGAAAATGAGTGACCATAGAGAGACTGCAGCTGTGAGGAAAAGGAGAGAGCCCCCTTTCCCAGTCCTAACAATCCTGCAGCCCCATGGAATAGGCCTCTATTCCAATGACCACACCCGAACATCACATTCTCCACCGGCCTAAATTCTGACTTCCCAGAAGGCGTAGTAAGATTAACCGTGAACGTTTCAATTGCAAAATCTCCGGTGGTATTTGAATTATCTCCATACCAATAGTAGTAAGGACATGTTTGATTCTCAGCTTTGCAAGGCCGAGGAGGGTCAGGGGATGAGACCAATTGACACCGACGATCATGGCAGCTTATATTCCTAAAAGAACTGGAATCTTTAGGATCATAATGGGGTCCATTTTGTTCAAAACAATCATAACAAGGAACACATTGAATCCAATTAAGGTCACTACCAGTATCAAGTATCAAAGAGAAATGTTTAGGAGGAGTACCCACAAACACATCCATGAAGTACTCTCCAGAGCCAAGAGTCACCCCAGATCCCAAAGTCGCCATGAGCTGCCCCGAATGGTCGCCTGCATAAGATTCCGGCGCTGCAGCCGGAGAAACAACTGACTTAATCTGCTTCTTTGATTGCTCCTTTTCTTTATTTAGCCTTGAAATGGTATTTTGGTTCTTCTTCTCCACAATCCTTGTATGAAGAGTCTGAATTCTGGTCGAGTCCTTGTTTGTGAACTCAGCCACAGATTTTTTAGGCTCCTTTTCTTTGCTCAGTGGATTGTGCTTTAACTGGAGCTTTAAAGTCTGTTTATGAGGTACATCTCTACGTTCATCTTCTTCTTCATTTAGTACTGCTTGCCTAGTTGGTTCTGAAACTCTACAACCGGTACTCGAAGAAGACGAAACGGCATTGAAGCTAAGGTGATCAGGCAATTCGATACCAGCGAAGGTAGAGCCATTACAATTGTGGATTCCGGCAACAGCTTCAAAAACTCCGAGGAAGATAACAAGGAAAGCTAGACTGTGAGCAACCTTTCCAACCATGGTGACAAGTTCTCCTTGTTTGGTTGCAGAGAAAATCCTACGACAAATTCGACCCCAGAAAATGAGCCGAGAAAACCCAGAAAGATTCCTTTGCTGAAAAAGTCAATGCTTTGAATGAAAAAAGCAAGTTCTGAACTTTCTTTCAATTCCAAACAGAAAAGGGTGTGAAGAGAAAAACCCAGAAAGTGAAAATTCAGATGAAACAGAATTTTCAGTGAAACAAGGAAAGAAGAACAGGAATATATATGAAAAAAACCAAGCAGGAGATGCTTTCAACCCCAGAAACAACAAACCCAGAAACCCAGAAAGAAATCTCTATTGAAGCTTAGAGAACTAGAATAGGCTCTGAAAAATGACAAGGAATTAAATATTAGGTTCAGTTTTATAACAAAAAATGTCTCTTTGGAACTAGGAAAGAAAGAACAGAAAGGAAGAGAAGTCTGACGAGTTTTGGGTCTCTCTATGCGTTTTTTGTTGCAATGGAGCCAATGTTAAAGACTTTGAACCATGGTTTTTCAGAAAGTCATGCGTCGAGGTAGACTAACGCGGTTTGGAAGATATTATATATATATTATAGATTGTTTAATTGAAACTTTCAAAGAGGAAAAAATAAAGAGTAAAAAAGAAACATTTATTTATTTATTTGAATTATTTAAAAATGTGATTTTGCCTGGTCTCACTTGAGTGATTCTTCCTCTCTATTTCCTCCTCCATTAATTTCATATATCACTGTATGTAATTGGAATTTTTCTTTTTCTTTTTTTACAAGCTGCAGAAGAAGCCTCTGCTACTTCACAGTTCACACAAGTCAAAGAAAACGAAAGCTCTATGCTCACTCACTCTCTCTCTCTCTCTCTCTCTCTCTATATATATATGAGCTTAGTTTTTTTTTTTTTTTTTTGGTAAAGAGGAGATAATTAGATTAGATTAAAGAGAAATGGTTACACCCCGAGTGATTCAGGTATACAAAACACCAGTAGCATCATTAGTTAAGGCCTCCATAACACCAAAAGGAGGGGATACATAATAAACAAAATGATCAAGTTGGCTATGTCCTAGTTTAGCAAGGAAGTCAGCAGCACGATTAGTCTCCCTGAAACAGTGTGGTCGGAGTTTTGACCTTGTCTTTTCCTAATTTCAATTCAATTAAATAGAACACGAAAATCAACCTCTGTGACCAAAATATTAAGAAAATGAATATAGTAAAATATGGATTACTAGTGAATGAGACAAGCATAGTAGTAAGAAAGGGATTGTGTCCTTCAAATTTCAATGGCCTGGCTAATACTGAGGCAAGCATAGTAATGATCAATTAATAATGACCACATTCTCAAAAAAAAATTAATAATAATCAAAGTTATCTTTTTTTTTTTTAATAATGTTTATTACAATAATAATCTTATAACTTATTGTGATTGCAAGTTTTCGTGTCCAAGTGTAACACTCATTTGGTTTGTAAGCGCTTTATTTGTGAGATATTTGACAAAAACTTTCAATGTTTTTGTCAATCAAGTCAATTTAAAATGAATAGTACCTCTAACATTTTTCAAATTTTAATTTACAAAATGAAATTGAAAAAAAAAAATGTTCAGATTCAAAATTAAGAGTTCTTATCTTCACAAGTATACATTGGTTTAGATTAGTATATTATGATAAATATTGAAGTCTTATATAATGTATATGGAGACAGAATTTTTAAAATTTTGTGTTTTTATTCTTCTATATTGATATAAACACACACAAATATATATATATATATATAATTCATAATTAATCTTACGAGTCACATCTTATAACAAGTTAAATATAGATTACTAATGAATGAGACAAGCATGGTAATAGTAAGAAAGGCATTGTCTCATTCAATGGCTTGGGTAATGTTGATCAATTAATAATAGTATCAATAATGAGACAAGCATAGTAATGATCAATCAATAATGATCAAACTTATCTTCTTCTTCTTCTTTTTTGGATTATTACAAAATAATAATAATAATTTTATAAATTATAGTGATTGCAAGTTTTGGTGTTGTGTGACACTCATTTGGTTTGTATACGCTTTATTTGTGAGATTTACAATTGATGAAATCATGTTTTATATCTGACATAAAAACTTTCAATCAAGTCAATTTAAAATGAATATTACCTCCAAAATTTTTCAAATTTTAATTTACAAAATGAAATTGAAAAAATTGTTTAGATTCAAAATTAAGGGTTCATATCTTCACAAATAAGCATTGGTTTAGATCTTATATAATGTATATGGAAACAGAATTTTTAAAATTTTGTCTTTTTGTTCTTCTATATTGACATAAACATCACCCCAATATTTTTCAAATCTCTATAATAATTCATAATTAATCTCACGAGTCACATCTTATAACGATTAACGAGTTAAAGATAAATCATTTTCTATCGAAAAAAAGAAGATAATTCGTTATTTTGTTAGGGAATTTTGTTTGGTTTACTCTTAGTGATTATATTAAAAAAATATCTTCAGGTCTCTATTGGCAATTGAAAGCCTATTAACCTAGAGTGTTACTTTGTTAGTGAATTTAGTTTGACAAACTCTCAGTGATTCTATATATTAAAAAAAAAAATGTTCTTGTTTCTGTTGTCAGAATAAGCTCTTTCATATTTGGTGTATTTAAAATCTATTAACCCAAGTTTATGAGGGTAATCTTCTTTTATCCTTTTCCCTAACCAAGCAATGGTAATACCATCTTCTTATTATTATTATTAATCAAAGATGGTAATTACTAAATGAGGTTTTTTTTAAATACTTAAACCTATTTAAATATCAAAAAACTTTTGAGATGATAATAATAACTAATTAATGTAGTCCATGTACGAAGAAGTAGTCAAACCTAATTTGTGCTTTTTTTTTGTTTTTTTTTTTTTCATCTCCACAAATTTTAATGTATGACATAAGGTGCGTATAGAATAAGTGACCTACAGGGATAAGACGTTTCCCTTTTTTTCCCCCCTTTTGAGTTTGGACCAACGACCATTCGCCAGGCCACTCCATGGACCTTCCCCTACCATGAATTCAAACGTAAGACACTTGAATTTTTTCTCTTCAAAATTTTTAATCAACCTTCCTTTTTTTTCTTTGTATATTCAAACTTCAAACTAGATATTCTAATAACCTTTTTTTTTTTCCCCCATTTATGTGTTCAAACTTCAAACTTCAAACCATCATTTTTATTCCCTTCAAAAAAAAAAAAAAAAAAATCCCTTTTTCTTTATGTGTTTAAACTTTAAACTAGCCAAGCAACAAAACAATTCTCGGTTGGGTGGGGGTAGGGTAGTACTGGTCTAGTAAAGCATGAGAGCATACTCAGCACAAGGTTCAACATTCTAGGCTTTTTTTTTCAGAGTAAAATACAAAATTAACTCTTGAGATTTGGATTGATGACAAATGCTACTCAGACTTTTGGGAAATATAAAATTTATTACCTGAGTGCATACTGCACTTAAAACAGTATGAAAGTTTCTCTCCTCCTCCAAGTCTCTTTTTGCTTTCATTTTCATCTTTGATTGTTATCCATGTACGATTTACTACTCAGATGCTTTTTTGTGCATATAATTGTCACAATACAGTTGCTATGAGACTGCATTGTGACAATTAAATTGACTATAAATTAGTTTTTGTGAAAATAGGCACAAATAGTGTTAAGTGTGGTTGTACTTATGAAGCAAATTAGGGCAAAAATAAGCTTTTGTCCCTTTCGCCCAAAAGATGTAGCAAAATACTCTTATTCTACAACTATCTAGGAAAATACTCCTGTTTTGAAATGTAAAACTCGATTTTTAGAAAATCGAGTTATAGACAATAAAATAAAATAAAAATTATGGAACTTGAATTCATGAAACTTGAGTTCCATGTGAATTTTTTCAAATAACTTGATTTTTATCAAATAGAGTTTTACATTGAAACTCGATTTTTTAAAAATCGATTTTCAAAACAGGGGCATTTTGCTAGATAGTTTCAAAACAGAGACATTTTGTTACATCTTTTGGACAAAAGGGGCAAATACCCATTTTGGCCAGCAAATTAGTGTTCAAATCATAAACATAAGGTACTATAAAAGATGTTATTATCATTAGATTATCACTTAAATCCATAAAAGAAATAAGTGGCTATACTATCTTGACAACTATTCATCATGGCACTCCTTACGTAATACAATGATGAAATCTTCAAATCTTTTCATCAAAATTTAATTTAAATATTTGTGTTTTTTACAGCATATATATCATAGAACCTTGTATTAATTATTTAATTTAAGCATAGGAATCAACCCAATCTATAAATTTTACAAAGTTTTTAACTTAATTATCAAATTGCTAAAATTTGAAGTATGATCCTTCCATCCATCAATTTTTTACCATGACATGACTAATTACAATATTTGTCATGTTAATGATTATCATTAAATTAGATTAAATCCAATGTTTATGCATTAAGATCCTCTAAAGTTCTCAATATAACACTATTATGGAGTGTTTAAACCATATCGATCCATTTTGAAACGATTGAATTAGATTTGTACACATTATCAACACTAAAAAAAAATGTTAGCTATCACTATTTTGGTATGTATTTAAACTAAAGATGATGTGATGTAACAATAAAATTCAATCTACTTGTTTCAAAATAGATGTATAGGATTTTAGAAATTTCATGATAGGGTTATCATAAAAACTCTTGGGCCCTAATTGAGATATCCATGTACTTAGGGAACCAAGGTACAGTTTAACATTTTCCTTTCCTTCTTATCAAAGAGCCCTTAACAGTTAACATAAAACTGCCAAGTGGCAGATTCACATTCTTCTTAATGTCACTTTTATCGGTTGAGATCAGTCCAAGGTGATCAATGGAGAGAAATTTTTTTTTTTTTTTTTTTCATGCATATTTTTAAAGTTTTGATCTATAGACACAAGTAGCTGTGAACAAGATCTAATAAAAAATGGAGAATTTTTGCCATAATTAAGTTGTCTAGAATGTTCAATAAACTTTAAACCTTGTACCATAAAAAAAATATATATATATATATATATATATACACACAGAGAAATATGAACACAAAGAAACCAAAAGAGAAAAACGAGGGGAGTCAATAAACCTTGTACCATAAAAAAAATATATATATATATATATATATATATACACACAGAGAAATATGAACACAAAGAAACCAAAAGAGAAAAACGAGGGGAGTCATAGTGGTGTGAGCAGACATACATGCTGTTGCCGCCATGAACCATTTATTGTGTGGATCATAACAAATTGCATGCGTAGTGGTTGGTTTGGTTGGACCATTGGACTTGTAGCATTGTTGACTAAAAAAAAAAATGACGTTTAAGCTTTTAAAATAAAGAATGCTAAAGTGGCTTTGAAAGTGGAAAATTGGACCATTTTACGATTTAATAGTGCCACCTGGTCGTGTGTGGTATGGACACTGTGGATAGTAATTTTTGTCTCTCTATCTCTTTCCATGTGATTGTGACATAGAAAAATGCGACACGACCCCTTCTATTCAAACTCCCAAGTTTAAAGAAAGCTTCATAGGAAAGCAATATGGCTCTAACATCGATTTTTCTTTTTCTTATTTTTGAGACTTAAAATGGGCTTCAATTCTTTTATGTTAAGTAAATTAAAGATGTTTGGTAATTCGCTTAAGGGGTCAAATATAATGACAGTCAGGTAAAAGATTTGTGATTAAATAATTTGACTTCAATGAATATGGTGAGATTTTAGACTTTAGAGTTTAGAGTTCAGTTTGTAAATGTTGACCGGTTAAGAGGGTTTTTTTTTTTTTTTTTTAAATAGCAAGTAGATACCATCTTTATTGTTTTCTTTTCACCGAACTATCACATAAAGGGCTTTAAGGATTATTTAATCTGACAAAAAAAAAGGGTAATTGATATACTTTTTTCATTTTATTTTGAGCGGCTATATGCCCTTTCTTATTTTCCTAGATCATAGCTAGCATAGGTAGGCCAGTTTCCTATATTAATTAGTTATTCCACGACCCATTCTTTTATTAAAGGGTTCCTTTCATATGAACTACAGTACATAATGATCACTGTAATTAAGAATAGTAATTCCTTTTTACCTATTAACTTTAAGAGTGGACGTAGCAACATTTTTCATTTATTAAACGTTAGTAAAAACAATTTTTAAACATTTTAAAATATGAGTTTAGTTTAATTTTAGTACTTTTTAAACTGAAATTTTCTTTTATTTTAATGAGAAATTGTCACATCATCCACTAATTAAATAAAAGATGGAGATTAAAACTCATTATCACTTGTCATTGTATATTTAAAATAAAAGGACATGTTTAGTTAAAAAAATATTGAAAGTAAGCCAAACCCTTAAAATATAAAAATGATTTTGAACAAATGTTAGAATGTGGACAAAATATGCAATTTACAACCCCTCCCCCCCCCCCCGCGGGCACCCCAAAAAAAGAAAAGAAAAAAGAATTCAATAGTGTTGTGTAATTGATCTATTCTCTTATGAACCCTTGCCCGATTAACAGAGATGATTTTTCTTCTTTCCACCATGCCAAGGTTGAAAATCATCTTCTACAAGCTGATCCTTAAATAGGGAATACTACCCAATTTAGGCTATCGTTGTTGACTTGTCGGTGGCGGCTTTACTTGTAAGTGAAGTTGTTCATATTAAGACCCTGACTTGCAATATATATTTCACCAAAAAATTATTACTATTACTCTCACAATCATCGCATGTATTATATGTTACTCTCTTTCTCTCTTTCACTCACTTTCTCCATTTTTCTCTTTTTTATCATTATTTTAGACTTTTTTCTCACTTTATTGCATTTATTTTCACATTTGCAGTTCTCACTTTATCTCTTATTAGTCATTTTTTACTTTTTTATTTTTTTAGTAGAAAGAAATTGTAAAACTTTATATATTTTTGTATGTGTGTGTGTTTGTTTTTTTTTTTTTGGTGATGACGACATATTCAAATTCTTTTTTTAAAAAAATTAAAATTTGTATAATTTACGTTTCTTAATTTCTTAATGAATATCTAAAAAAGATTTGTTGCCTCATGGTCCATGGACCCTTGCATGAAGGTTGAAAATTGAAATCATCCTCTACAATTAAGTTGATCCCTGAATAGTGAATATACTCCCCAAATTTAGGCTATCATTGTCTCATGGTCCATGTCAATAGACATTATTTATGTTGTTGCCTAGCTTGTTGCTCTGTGCAATTTTGTGGGCCATTTTGTAAACATTTATGAGAAAACGATCGAGATTCGAAAGTGTCCGAGAGTTAGGTGAAAACGGATCAGATTTCAAAGATGTGAGGCTGCTTTGTAGAACATACGAGTTGGCTGGGAGTCTGCAGAAAACTTGGTAGTTGGTACCATCATTCTCAACTCTATATAGAAAAAACTTTGCAGAACATTTTATGATGAGATACAACATAAACTATATATTAATTTCCTCGTAGCCTTGTACTCTCCAATTCTTGTGTCCTTCAATAATTATATAATATTTTCTGACTTAGACAGAAGAAAATGCAAATTTGAAATCTTAATTTGTCTCTATATTTAATAGTAAAAGATTGGTGAGACATTAATAGTTAAACAAAAAAACTTCTTGATTATGTCACTAACAATTGTTTCTAAGTACATGTAGAAGTTACGTTAAAATAAAGAGTCTTATCACCTATGTGGTATTGTCTGGTTCTCTCCTGCAAGAAAACTTGGATTCAATCTGATTCATGAAACAAATTAATTAATGTCCAATTGGAAAAATATTGTTCAAATTTCATTGTGGGGTCACACTTCCACAAGTATTCCTTAGTGGCTTTTGGGCTCACATACCAACCGATTAGTATTTCTTCATGCAGGAAGGTTAAGCAGGAAAGGCCAACCACATAATCAAAAGAAAGAATGTGAGACTTTTCAGTAATTTGTGTAATTAATTGTTTATAAACAATTTGAGTAGCGTGGCTCACATTTGGCTTCTAAAAAACTCCAAAAGTCCAAACCTAGTTAGGCATATTTCTCAAATAACATGCAGCACGTTGCATCTCAACCTGCAATATTCCACAATATTGGTAACACATTAATGACAAAAAAAGAAAAGAAAAAGAGTTCTATAAGATTGTGAAAGCCAGATATCCATTAATGTGTGACCATACATGTGGCATTTACACTGGTAACACACCATGTTTGAAAATCATACTACCATATGAAATTCTGGAAGAGTTTTAGTTTGGCACACAAAAGTACTGCTACTATAGATGAAGCTGCGGCATTCCCAACACGCAATCACGTTAGGTTTACCTTCCAGATTCATTATTAACCAATTTATTATGTTGATGAAAAGTGCTTGTTTCTTGGAGAAAGTAATAAAAGATTTTTAGCAATGGGAAATCCCATTTAGATGAGATTTTCCATTACAGCTTTGTCTTCTTGTATTTGTATTTGTATGTCAAATGTGGGCATTGTTTCCTTTCAATTACCTGTACGTATCAAAATGTCAAAGCACGATGTCTATGCATGGACTTGGGAGGCTTTTGCTTAGATAGACTAAACTCTTTTACCGTGTCAAATCTTTTATTTCACATCAGTTTTAACAGTAAATCCTCTAGTCCTTTTCATGAGTTTAAAGTTGACAATAACATGTTAGCAAATGTTGATTATTAAGGCATATCATCCCTTTTAAAATCCCTTTTTTTCAAGATAAGAATCAATCCCACAAGATTTATTAATTCAAGTTACAAAACTATCGTCGGCTATTAAAAGCATATGGAGTATTGTGATTGAATGGGCGGTTGAGTTAAATTTTCACTCTAATAAACAAGTTTGTGGTTTCTATTAACCTATGGCAATTCTCTTATGTTTGTCCAGACTTATAAGCAAAGAATTGTAAAAGTATATGTTGCGTATAGCGTATGCTAAATTTCCTGTTATGCATTAGGTTATATTAAACTCTGAAAATGATTACAAGGAATTCTAATTATAATTTAATAATAGGTCATGTTAATTGGTACCTGTAGAACAATTGTTAATAAATTATTTTAGAAAAATTTTGACACAATTCTAATGAGAAATGTAAAAAGCAATCAAAAAAAATTAATTGCTTTACTTTTATTTTTTATTTTTTATATATAAAATATTGTTAAACATAGTTCTTAAAATAAAACTTTTAGAACATCCGTTAACTTTTACTTAATTTAATTAATCTTTTTTAAGATATAAAACACACATACAAAAATTATATATATATATATATATATAGTGCTCAATGACATGGGTAAAGACATAATTAATGAGCTAATTTGAGTTCAATCTTGAAAAAAGAAAGAGAAAATGCTGTTTTGCTTCATATGACAGCTACGCCATGACATGGTGCTATCTATCACTCAATTACATCTAAATCTAATCTTTGAAAATATGAAGTCAAACCGAGGGTGTAATCATATCAGTTAGTGAAATTAAATTCGATCTCGGAATAGGACTATAACTATTCTTTACCTGGTAGCCAACGATTTCCTTCCTTAAAAAAAAAAAAAAATGGAACATACGGGAAAAATTACCTGACTTTGGTTCTTGGTAAACAAAGTTTAGATCTACTAAACGTGTGAGTTTGTTATGTGCATAGTTTACTTTGACTGGCACTGAATAAATGATAATAGAGATTGATCTCTTTTTTTTTTTTTTTTAGAATATTGAGTATAAAACACACACACACACACGGAGAGAGCGGAGGGGAGAAGATATCGATTCAACAAATTAGTTTAAACTAACTTGTAACCCCATGATTACATTTAAAAATAAACAAACTTACATGCATACTACACAAGTTAAATACTATTAATGATTATTCTTATATTTGTGGGTTCCAGTTAACTCAATCAGTAAAATCTTTCCATATAAATAGTAAAATATCATCATGGACTGCTTCATATGATGGAATACCATTGTATCTATCTATGTATCTATATATATATATATATATTTTTTTTTTTAAAAAAAAATTGGCATTCTTATATTTTGTCAACTCTTAAAATAGCATTGTAAAAAATATTATTTGATAAAACATGCAAATTGTTCATTTTTGTTTATTTTATTTTTAAAAAAAAATTTATTACTTCTTAACTTTAATTAATTTTTGTTATTATGATACAATAAATTGTTTTATGTATGCATTTTTCAAATAAGATATAAACAACTGTTTTTTAGAACATGGTATACTTTTTTTTAATCTAATTGAATTAATTATAATTTTTTGTGAGAAAATCTAGCTAGATTTTTTAAAAATAGATTAGAAGTTATTTTAAATGGGATCTGAAATTGGCTTAAAATATACCTAAAGTAGTTTTAAATAGGCTGAAAGTATTACACATTCAAAGGTTTAGGTAGAAATATAATAAATTTTAAATTAAGTCATTTTTTTTATTATATATTTTTTAAGTTTAAATTCATGAACCTATATGTATAGACAATTTTCAAAATGAAAAATGGGATGACACTTCATACAAATTGAAGTCCATTAAAATATATACATGCTTGACAATCGCATAAAGAGCCTATTTTGTGAGGTAATGTTTTCAAGATTATTAAGTTAGTTCTAACTTTAATACACATTTATAACGATTTATTAGAAGTGCTAAGCACATTTGTTCAGTTACTTCTTATACTTACAATAGTCAATAGGAATAGGCTTTTAAAAAAAATAAAAATAATAATTATGGAACTTGGGAGTGAAACGGCACCGTTGAGGAAGTCAGTCTTCCTTTCATCTTGTACCCATCAAAACACTTTCTTTCCTGCGCATGAACTTGTAGACCAAACCAATAATGTCCACCATGAACTTTCGCTTGATCCTCGTACTATCAACGGCACCGTTGATAAATGCAAGTTATCTTTAGCTTTGACCCTCAAATCATTGAAAGGTATTTGAAAATGGAATATTACAACAAAAATAACTCTCAATTATATGAGTGACATACATCTTCTAATAATTTAATATTGATCCAATTTTTAGTTTACTTGTCATAGTGTTTATGGTAGGCTCTAAATACACACTATTTCTGCCAAGAAACTATATTTTACTTTTTGTTAAAGCCTCATAACTATATTTTTTTGACAATTCCGTATAGTTAAGGACTTTAAGACTGTTTAAGGTTCTTTTAAATTTCTGCTGTGGTGAGAAATGTCTAGCATGTAGAAAGTCACATTTTCTTTTGCAATTTTCTGCTGTGCCAGACAACATCAGCACCATCTCTGTTTTCTTTGGTGTTGAAGTAACTATCCTGGACTCTATAACCATTGCAGCATCTTGGAGCATCTTGTAGTTTATTCTTTTAATGTATATTATTTGATTGCTTCAGCAAGCTATTCAAATATGGGACCTTTAAATTTAGACTCTTCATTCTATGATATAATTTACTGTTGTATTCTAAATATGTTCACCTTGTAAAAAAAGTAAAAGGAGAAATTGATAAGATGTGCAAGGATTTGGCTTGTTTTATGAAACAGTAAGTTATGTGGTGGCTGGTTATAAGAAAAGCAGAAACACTTTCTATTTCAACAAAAGAAATTTCCCTTCTCTTTCCAGTGAACGTTAATTTTTATTAAGGAGTAGCCTAGATTTAGTTAAGATGGTGGGAAATGATTGTTTGCAATGGGGTTTTTTTACCGGTCAGGCGGTCATATATAATAAATCTAACCTTATGTCCTAATCTTTCTGCACAACAGGTTGTGTGTTGCAAGCTGCATTTTGATTTGGGCTTCTGGTCCATTTTAGAATCTACCCTATAATCTATATTCTCTATATTCTTTTGATTCTTGATCCATATGTGTACCGATATGGTCAGAGCCAGCTCTTCAAAATTGGAGTTGTGAACAAGAATCTCCTCAAATTAAAGCAGTTGGATTACAAGACTGGCTGATCTGTTCCTTCCTGGTTTACCTTGAGAAGAGAATTAACAAAGGAGAGAATACTTTTTGGGTTCATTTTGGGGGCTGTCTTTTATTTTGCACTGCCTTTTTCTATAGTCTTTATAGGTGGGACTTCTTGCATGAGGCATTGCTTTATCATCTTACCCGTACTTCTCCATATATTTTTATCATGTCTACCTTCAGCTGGAGCACGAAATCTTGGTGGTGGAGAAGCTCATTTCATTTTTGCTCAATTCATCGTGCAGTTCATTCTTGTTCTGAGTTTTGTACAAGATCTCCCGTTTTGCTGGTTTTTACAGATGGTTGCATTTGTGGCATTCAACAAGGTTTGTATGCCTACCCTACTTGTAATGTTTATTATTATTTTTTTTTACTATAAAACTCAGAAAACTGCCAAATAAAAGAGTAATTTGTAATTTAGGTAAACATTTGGAAGTAGTAATTGTAGGGCTTTACCCCGGAGGGAGCCCTTGCAGAAATTCTCAAAGGCCAGGGCCAAACCCAGGCCTAAGAGGGGGTTTGGAAATAGTTTTCAACCAGCAATAGACGCGCCTCGGTTAGAACCTCACTAGCTGCGTCATTGCCCCAAGCGCAAAGATGCTTTTCTCTTGTGCTTTTGCTCTACTTTTATATTTAGCTCCACAGCTCGGTATCTCATACACAAGCCATGTGGGACAACAGCAGTTCCCTTCTTATTATATCATCATGCATGTTTGGTTTCTCCTTATTCATTCATTGCGGTTTAATGCATAAAACGTGTTTCTCCACCAACTTGTTAGTTTTTACCAATGAATCAGTATAAAAGTTCTGTTCTAATTGCCTTCAGATGGAGAAACCCAAAAAAAAAAAAAAAAAAAAAAT
>NW_027069814.1:538695-548768 GCF_002906115.3 Quercus suber
TCCAAGCTAATCATGCTTGGCATCCACATTCTCTGATTCATCTAAAAGTGACCTGAGAAGGGCTTCATCGATTTCTATAACTTCCAAGTCCTCCAATTCTTCATTTTCAATGTCATATTGGCAACTCTCCGATGAATCTGAGGCCATTTAGAAAGAAAATGAAAGCCAAGAATTAAGGAAGATGAATCTTTTATTTTTTTGAGAAGAAGGAAGATGAAGTTAATTTGTCCTACTTCACACAAAATGATATGCTATATATATACTATAGTTGGATAAACTTCAGGTATGGTAGGCCTAAAATGGGCATGGTCATTAACAAAGTCTCGAGGATAACTAATTGGCATCACTATCATATTGAAGTTTGAAACTTACATGTACCGAAAGTTTCTGAAATAAGTACAAACATACATGGAATGAGGACCGTGAAAATAGATGAAAGGAAAAGAAGAAGCTTAATTAGAAAAGATGAGAAAGTTCTAGATAGCTATCCAACACCATACGTCTTTGATTTTGATAATGTGTGGGGATAAACAATCCTTGAGCTAAAAAGCCAAAAAGCGCAAAGAAGGAGGATAACCGGTCCTACTTCTAATTTCGGGTGACACCAACGTGTGTGCCTTTTCCCCTTCAATTACGTTTGGAAAACCTCTTTGTCTCTTTTTTTTTTTCCCTCTGGAAAACTGTGGTTAGGTACTTAGATGGTATTGTGAAAAGCACATTCAATGGATTCAACGGCACAACTAATTTCGTAACAAACTTTGCAACGGTTGAGATATCGGTTTATGCAAATTTTGATCACCTTAAAATTTATTTTTGTAGCAGATCTGATTTGAGCAATGTTATCTTGTTTCATGGTGGTGTTATTGTTCTATATAAAAAAAATAAATAAAAAATTGTTTGTTCTTTTTCATTATTATTATTATTTTCTTTGGTGAACCAATTCAACGGATATAGATAAATCCATATTAAGGGTAACTCTTCTCCACTGCTGAAACTTTAATCTCTATTCCTCTTGTGCTGTTATTGAATACTCCGAGAGTATATTTTCTCCCTCTCACATAGAGGTGGGTCTCACTCACCATAGGCTCCACCCCTATGTGAGTGGAAGGAAGTATACAATCGGAGTACCCAATAAAGTTCCGTCCCTCCTCTATCTAGTCAGGGCATTTTCCAATTCCAATTCTCCATTTGAGGCTCCAACGCCACTGACAATGGCAAATCCTCTTGAAACTAGCATGGATGTCATTAATTATTTTGGATGGCACTGACTACAACACTTTTAGTCCCTTGACATGCGTCTCTTTCTTTATGATCAGAAACGTTGGAATTTTGTCACTGGGGAAGAAAAAAAAGTGCTAATTTGCAGCACAAATGGATCTAATAATTCACGTGATGGAAATTATATAAAGAGATTTTGAACATAATTGCATGGATCCACATTCTAGATATGGTTAAAGCTCTCCTCTTGTTTGCCTCAGTCCCTACAAATTTATGGGGTGAAGAAGCGAGCATTATACCTTTAAGAGCATTCACATTGATATAGCTAAAATTAATTAAAAGCTTTTTTAGCAACCAAACATAAAAAGCAAGCCATATTGAAGCTGCTAAAGCTAAAGATTTTAGCAACCAAGCTACAATAAACTGTCATCTTTGACATTTTCCTGTAGCTCCAAAGTTATTAAAAAAGAAAAAAGAAAAAAAGTTCTATTCCATTCCCTCTCCCTTAAAGTATTTTTTCTCTTTCTTCTCTTTTCTCTTCAGCTTCACCGTTTCTCTACCTTCTTATCTCTCTCTCTTTTTATTTCTCTCTTCTCTCTCTCTCTCTCTCTCTCTCTCTCTTCTTCTCCTCCTCTCTTGCCTACCTCATTTTACTCAAAATTAGGACAGATAAGATTGGTGACGATGTGGGAAGGTGTTGGCATTTTGGATTGCTCGGTTTATGGGTCGATTTGTTACTGGTGGGCCGTTTTCTCCAGGCGGTGGTGTTGGTGGGCGTTTTGTTGTTGGTGATAGTGGTGGGCCTTGGCGTGGATTCATTGTCCATAGATTTGGGTTGAGATCTAGCAGTGGGTTGGGTTTTGATTTTGGGTTACAATTGGGTTGTGATTGTGACGGTAGGTTGTGGGTTGTTGGAAAACTGTTATCTTCTTGCTTTATTTTTATTTTTATTTTTTTACCGGGTCTGTAAATGAAGTGGTAACAAAATTTAGAACTTTTTGATGCAAGGTGTATTATAAAATAGACTGTTAGAATAGATAAAATAGTTTTTTAAGTTGCTAACAGCTAAATTTTTTTAACATTGCCACTATGAATACTCAAAATAGAATATTTTAGAGTATTGGGGTGTGTCTTCTAGTCTTTCTCTAACGCCATGAGTGCATGCACCAACTTAGAACCTAACTCATATTTGTGTTGTTTCCCGGATTATGGCATCAAAGACAAGGGATATTGGTTGTATGATCCTATTTTCAAACGACTTCACATTTCATGTCCGCTTAGTTTGTTTTAATGGAAAATTTTATGCGAAAATAAATTTTCATTTTTTCCTGTGCATGGTGGTATTATATAAATAAAAAACTATCTTATAACTTCCCTTATTTAGCTTGTTGTGAGATAAAGTTGTCTTCTACCAAAATTTTATAAAAAAACAACTCTATTTTCCACTAAACTTTTATGGAAAACAATTCATCGCATGCTAAGCTAAATAAGAGATGTCAAAAAATGGTTCTCCAAATTTCCAACTCATTTTAAGTTTGTTACTAAACATAAGAAAATAAGATAGTTTTTGAGAAAATATTTTTTAGAAAATGGTTCATTTTTTAGATCTAAACAATCATGTAATGATTAATGTCAAAACAATCGGAATAGTCATGTATAGTTTAAAAGCATAAAATATTCACTAGCTCATCTTGTTTTCCTTCTTTTCATTAACACTTACATTCACTTAACTTGTAAAGTCTCTGATGGTTGAATAAGAGACTTGGGGTTCAATTCCCACCTATACCAAAAATTGATTGGTATCTTAGTTTGATGATAAAGAGCGAAAGCCATAAGTTGAAACTCTTTCACAAAAAAATTAAAAAAATTAAAAAATTAAAAAAATTAAAAATTAAAAAAAAGTTTTTATTATTTTTTCACGTAACATATAATTAGAATTTAAAATTTAAATTTTTTTTCCTTCTATACATTTATTTTAAATTTAAAACTTTTTCCTTCTATACATTTCTTTTTAAAATTTTATACTTGGAGTTCTCTTTCGTTTTTTTTTTTTTTTTTGGTTCCTTTCTTCTTTTATTCCGTTATGAAAATTAAAGGGGAAAATTTTATTTGAGCAGAATGAGTATTGTAGGTAGGGGTGTTCGCGATGTAGTGCGGTGTGGTTTTGGACAATTTTTAGCACCACACTTTGCAGTGCGATTTAGTTAAAATCAGAACTGCACCACACCTTGTTTTTGCGGTCACATGTGCGATGTGGTGCGGTTTAGAATTTAGCCAAAATCATAACCGCACCGCACCTCATTTTTGCAACCATATGTGGAATACTATGTATAAGATGAGGTTTGAAGTAAGTATATTTTTCAAATTTTAGGTTTTTCCTACTCAGCCAAAAACTAATTTTTCCTTTTTTTAAGGCCAAGTTTTAAATTATTGAGCTAGTTTTTCTTTATTTTGGGTTGGCTTTTCTAATCAACACTTACTAGGGTTATTAAACTTTTTTTTTTTTTTTTTGAAAACTAGAGTTATTAAACTATTAATAATATATTTAATATTAAAAATAAATAAATATATTAATATATAGAGAGGGTGCGGTGCGGTGTGATGCGGTGCGGTGCACTATTACTTGCGGTGGGGTATGGTTATGCCATTTTGCGAGCGGTTTTGGTGCAGTTTTTGCGGTTTATGCTGTTTGGTAAACACCCCTAATTGTAGGTGTTTGAACATCCAATCTAGAAAAGAATGGGCTTTGATTGAAATGGCAAAAAAATTAATTATTGAGTAAATAGCACATTCAAGTGCGTGGAAAAAAAATAATTCGTTGGGTATAAATAGCATGCAAATCAACCAAACCTTTTGCTTTCACATGATGAAAAATTCCTTCTCAAAAAAAAAAAAAAATTGTAAAATTTGAAAGAAAATTTAATAATATATCTTGGAGCTCAACTAGCATCTCTTGTCTCTTGATATTTTTAACAGAGACATTTATGGTTCAAATCTTCATTCCTCCAACTATCGAATTACCAAAAAAAAAAACTAGCTTGTGCTACTAGTATACAACTCCCGTCTAACTCTATATGGTTTTAATTGGTTTCGAAGTCAAAATGTGTTGCAAGAAATGTAAATTTAATTCCCTACAAGAAAAGAATGCACTATCTTGTTCATACTTAATTATGAGCATGTGCCGAGTTAAATAATTTGTACTTGAATCCAGCTTAGTGTGAGAGCTTATCCCTCAATATAACGATCTAAGGAAAAGTGATAGCCATATCTGTGCTATTACCTTAAAATGACTAGTCACAATTGAGGTTTCTTTTAATTGTTAATAAAGCCTAGTTCAACCCAGTTTATGCCCGAAGTGGGACTTATCACACACTCACACACATTACACAATTAATCAAATTGGAGCATCACACTCAATTAACCCTTGTTCATTTATATGAAAAGTCAAGAGGCACATAAAATTCACCAAAAAAACCATCTAACCTCATTTTGCTGTTTGCTTTGCCGTGAGACCCAAATTAAATTGTGAAGGGTGTAAATATTTCAGTTGTTTTTTTCTCCAACAATGCTCTTATTTATAAATTAATGAAAAATTTTCTATAAATACAGAAAAAATTCATAATGTTGATTTGGCAGATTATTAGTAGTAGGTAAAAAAGTGATGTAAAAAATGAACTTAAATAAAAATCACTAAAATGTTATGAAAAATGTTGTGAAATTAACTACTCTTTATAAATGGTTAAACAACCCCATTCATACAAATCAATATTGAACCCACAATTATATAATAAGTTTGTACATATGCAATAAAGCTCACCAAGCCCAATAACCAAAAATGGATCATAAATTAATAATTGGGCCATTTAGCCTTTCTATTAACTTTTATTAATTCCAATCAAGCTGGTATTTTATAAGCACAAAATATTATGTCTATGTTACCCACACCACACTAAATTAAGAAATCTTACATTTTCCCACTTGGGCAACATAGGTTATTTATAACTTAAAAAAAAAAAATTAATTGAAGTTGATACACCAGATTGAAACTGAAGTGGCCACAAATAGAATACAAAAAGAGGGGTCCAAATCTTCTGTCCCACTTTTCCTACTCCACTCTATATTCCACCAATAAATACTTGCTACGTGTTCACCTAATTAATTAAATACTATCATTATTGACTTATTAATACTACAGTTATTAATTAATAGTAGTATTTAATTAATTAGGTGAACACGTGATAAGTATTTATTGGTGGAGTATAGAGTAGAGCAGGAAAAGTGAGACAGAAGATTTGGACTAAAAAAAGAGCAGTATCCTAAATAACACTTTAGCCGAATAAATTACAAGTGTCCACTATGTAATTAGTTACATCCATAAGTGATATAGGACTGACCATACATGATCAATGTACCCGTAATCTTATAGTTATCGACATTAATGCGGCATACGTATGTAATTATGTAAGTGTTGTATGGAAAGTACATATAGATTGTGCTTGTTTGTGTTTATCTCCAAAGTCATAAACCAAGGACAACCAATACTTCCACAATACTCAGAGGTGAAAACTTGATAATGCATGAACTATAACCTTAGGTGGCGTTTGGTACGGGGGAATCCACATTACTCCTGGCATCTAGATTCTTAGAATTGTGATTCCTAGGAATCACATTCCTAAGAATGTAATTATTCCTATGTTTGGTTTTATTGGGAATCTCTTAAGATTCCTAGGAATGTGAGATGATAATATTTAGTTTATTCCCAGGAATCTTAAATGAATTATTTATTTTTTCCATTCTATCCTTAGATTTGAATGTAAACTACCAAGTCATTTAAAAAAAATCTTCCTCTAAATAAATAATTAAAAACCAAATATAAACTATTAATTATGACAAATTCATTAAAATTATTTATTTTCCATGAAAATAAATCCATTAATAATTTGTTCAGCAACACACACATAACAACAAAAGTGAATACCTAGCAATAATGGAGAGTCCCCTTCAAACTTTTTTTTTCACACGTGAAACCTAAATAAAACTTTGTTAAAGAATATATCAACAGAGTTGTCTATCCTATTTATGTTATTTTGGCAGTAAAAGATATTGATGATTTGTTTTATATTTTATTTTAATTATTTAAATGATAAAAAAAATAGTTAAAATTGTCAATTTATAAAAAATATAATTTCCTTGAGGCTTGGGAATCTGGATTCCCACTTGTTTTAAAGGGAATCCACATTCCTACTAAGAGGAATTTAAAGGGGAAATCCAGATTCCTCTGGCATTTGATTCTCTTGCGTGATTTGCAACTAAATATGGGAATCTTTAAACATTCTTAAGAATCTTAAATCATTCCGACATAGAGTGTTAGGACAATTGTGAAGTTAAACAACCCTTTTTTTTTTTGATAATCAAGTTAAAGAACCCTTAGCTATAGATCAAAGCCTTTATCCGTACAAGTGAGAAACTGCCAAGCTTAAAGGACAATATTCGTTAAAAATATGTCATTTATTGCCAAATCTTGGACACATCAAACATCATTTTTGTAGGGCTAAAAAGTACTACAACGATTGGCGGACACATTACAATAATTTTGGTCTTTAGTGACTAAATTATCAGTGATTACCAAAGCATTAGAGACAATAATTCATGTTTCGTCACTAAAGGGGGAAAAATTATTAATAGCAATGACTTCGACGTCATCTTTAAAAACTTTTTTTTTTTTTTTTGGCTGAAAATCTTTAAAATCCTTTTTTGTTATGATGTATATATATGCAATGACAAGTAACGGTAACAAATGTCATCACTAAATAGTATATGCAATGACATTTAAACATCATAAAGACCAAATTTCTTGTAATGAAAAGAAAGCAAGAAGATAAAGTTAATTTGCACTATTTCATACGACATATATTACTCTTTCATTTTATGTATAACATCCAATTTTTTTGCTTTTGTGAAGGACTCTATCACGGAGATTTTAGACCTTGAATTGGTTTCAACCAATCAAGGAGATCTTCTTTCTCTTCTTCTGTTAAGAGCATTTTCATTTGGATATCTAAAACCTGGTAAAATGTAAAATAGAGAATAATATTTACCAAAAAGTTACAAAATCATTCCGCATCTGGTTTTATGTACTACTATTAATCAAATTTTTATAAACTACTACAATATCTTCTATTTTTATGTAAGCACTGTAGTTTATGTATTTATTTATTACTCTCTCTCTCAATGTCGTCAACCTCTTCCCTCTTGCTCTGCTCTCCGATCAATTTGCTTTGTATTTGGTACAACTTTGTTGTCAGTGTGGTGGCAGCGACAAGATTGATTGGTTGCTAGCGGTGGTTTGGATATTGAATGGTGGGTTGCTAGCATTGGATCATGAGAGCATCTGCAGTGGGCCTGCGAAATGTCAAATGTAAGTTACATTTGGCATTTAGGCCCAAAACGTGCTCAGCAGTTGGAAGGCCAAAACTTGAGCATTGTAAAAAAATTTCCAATACAGCTATAGTGTGATTCTACATTTAGAATCGCACTATAGCTCTATTGTAAAACGAAAATATTTTATTTTATTCTTTTTTTACTTTTCTTTCTCTCACTCTCAGCGTTTCTCATTGACTCTCTCTCTTTGAGCTCATCCCTTACAGTACTCAGTCTTTCTCTCATCTCACATCTCTCTTTCTTGTTCAAGGCTTGCACTGGAGCTGGGTTTGGTTTGTGGTCACGACATTGAGATCGGCGTGGATTTTGGATTTTGGATCGGCGTGGATCAACGGAGATTAGTTCTCGTGGTGGGTTGTGTTTGGATCAGTGAGCTGTGTGGGTCGTGGGTTAGGTGGTGGGTTTGGAGTTATGGGTCAGGTGATGGGTTTGGTAAGTTTCTCGGTGGAGAATGGTGGGTTGCCAATGCAGCCAATGATGGTCGCTTAAGATCACTGATGATGGGATGGATGTGGTGTGATGTGGTGGCATTGGTGGCGACGTTGATCTGGTGACGTCGTGGGTCAAATGATTTTGCCAATCTGGGTTTTGTGTGTTTTTGCAGTGAGCATGGATTGATTTTATCTTTTCGGTTCAAATGGGTTGGATGTGGCAGTGATTTGGGGTTCCCCCCCCCCCCCCTAATTGGGTTTTTGGTTCCGTGGATTTGGTGGGCAGTGGGCATGGTGGGTGGTGGGCATGGTTGCGTGGTAGCATGGTGGTGGTGGTTTGGTGATGATTGGGTTGTTTGGTTGTTGAGAGAGGGACAGAGACTCAGAGAGACAAGGACAGGGATGAAGAGAGAGGAGTGATAGATAACCTTTAAATATTATTTTATTGTATAATTTATATTATTTTAGTGTGTAGTATTGTAAAATAAAAGTTGAGATGTTGGAAGTTGTTGAGGCTCATTTTTTTATGAAGCCCAGCAGGCCCAAGGCCTAGAGTTGCGGGCAAACTGAAAGAAAAAGCAAAAAGAAAAAGAAGCATATGAATGGTTCAAGGGTCCATGAGATGGGCCAGAAGAAGCAAATGGCTTGAATAGGCCGGAAAGAGAAAAGAAACAAATCTGTGGAAAGGATGAAGGAAAAGGAAGAATGGGCCACAGTAGGCCCACTGTAATAAGAAAAAAAGAGAGAGTAACAGGCAAATGGGGAACCCATAAGCCCAAAGGAATAAAGTTTATAGAGAAAATTGGCCAAGAAAGCCCGCAGTGAGTTAGCAAAAATCCATGTGTGAAACAAAACCAATGGGCCAGGGATGCCCATAAGAAAAACAAGGACATTGGAGCCCGCAAGAAATGAAAAAGAAGCCCAGCAAGCATACTGGGCTACTGAGAAGGAAAGCACATGGCAGGTTCGAAAGGCCCAGCAGGATTGAGTTGAGCAGCAGGAATAGCAAACCTGGCACGGCAGGAGGCGCAAAGCCACAAAGCAAAATGCCCAAACTAAAGGAAGCCCACTACAGAGCTCAACCCTCTAAAGAAAGAGACAACACATAGGCGTTGGCCTGCCGGGAAAACAATCCACATCAGAAAATGCCAAAAAGCGCAAGGCAGGATATGCGCGCCCATTTTCAGACCTTAGCAAATGAATGAAACATCAATAAGGTAACGCATGCGAACGACCCAGGCATCATCAGCCTATACCTAGCCACTATAAGAGAGGGTGACGTCATGGGTGAGGGCATGGTCTGGTGGTGGGGAGAGGAGCGGGGACCCATTTTGCGTTTCTTGCCCAGACTTTTCAGTGGGCACAGTCCTACTGGGATGACATGCCACCCAAAAGAGGCAAGGGTGGGTAAGAACCGCTGGGTGCATGCCATGAGAGACCGAGAGAGAGAGGACACACTGGACAAAGTAGAAAAGGAAGCTTCGTTGTCTGAAAGCCATGGTCAATAGTGGATCAGAACCATTTGACTCGGTAAGTGGATGGCAAAAGGCTACGATAGCAGATAGGGCCATAGAAAGGCTAGAACAATAAAATCGGCCACGGCAGGCCCTATATAAGGGACCTGTGACTGTGTGCAATAGGGACAACAGGAGGGATCAGAGAAACAGGGAGAAAGAATTGAAAGAGAGAAAACAGAGAGAAAATAATTGAAAGAGAGAAAACAGAGAGAAAAGAATCGGAAGAAAGAAAACAGAGAGAAGGGAATTCTAAGAAAGAAAAAAAAAAAAAAAACAGAGCGCTTATGGTAGGCATGCACCTAAATGGGTTAACCCCCCCTCTCTCCCACAATAGCCTTGTCCTCAAAAGGCAATACAAAATCTATACTTGGGCATATACCATTTGGGTTGTCCTCTCAAAGAAATTAATTTCACCAAGTGAAGTTACTTGCGTTGAGGAGTAGTTTTCCCTTTCGTGTTAGAATTT
>NW_027069814.1:551078-558841 GCF_002906115.3 Quercus suber
ATAAAACTTTCTCCAGCTTCGATCAAATCAGCTCTAATGACAACAACTGGTAATAGGAATTTTTAGTTTTTTCTTTTCTTTTTTCTTTCTTTCTTTTGAAAATATGATTCTTACACAACTGCTTTACTATTTTTCAGTCCAGGAATTAAAAAATCCTCAAGAGGTGAATGGTCCATTTTCTTTTGATAGACTGAAGAGTGCATTTGCTAGGGGGGCGGGATTCATAGACTTCATTAGGGCAAAAGATCCCGGCCTTGTCTATGACTGTGGAGAGGATGCTTTTGCAAGCTCATTGTTAGGGCAAGAGTATGATAAGGAGGTTA
The DNA here is from genome assembly GCF_002906115.3 of Quercus suber. Taxonomy (NCBI): domain Eukaryota; kingdom Viridiplantae; phylum Streptophyta; class Magnoliopsida; order Fagales; family Fagaceae; genus Quercus; species Quercus suber. Next base: position 551,402 of record NW_027069814.1, read on the forward strand.
GATGTCCCATGCCTTATCTTTGAGTTGATATACGCGGGCATCTAACCTCCTTATCATACCCTTGCCCTAACAATGAGCTTGCAAAAGCATCCTCTCCACAGTCATAGACAAGGCCGGGATCTTTTGCCCTAATGAAGTCCATGAATCCCGCCCCCCTAGCAAATGCACTCTTCAGTCTATCAAAAGAAAATGGACCATTCACCTCTTGAGGATTTTTTAATTCCTGGACTGAAAAATAGTAAAGCAGTTGTGTAAGAATCATATTTTCAAAAGAAAGAAAGAAAAAAGAAAAGAAAAAACTAAAAATTCCTATTACCAGTTGTTGTCATTAGAGCTGATTTGATCGAAGCTGGAGAAAGTTTTATATCCCTTTTTTCTCAAATTCATGCTTGATAATTGCAGCTTTGCCTGCTACAAGTGGACATGCGAATGATGTTCCTGTGCAGATTGTGAGGCCATCACGGATACAAGGCACAGGTATCTCAACCCCAGGGGCACACAAATCAGGCTGAAGAGGGAAGACAAATAAATCAATATAGTATTTACCATTTTTCACGTGTTCAGTTACAATTTAGTACCAGAACCTCCACTAACTCAACATATAGTACCTAGATCTAATACAATGTTAAAATAGAAATAATAAAAGTAAAATAATGTAGAGAAAAAGAGTGTAAAATAAAGAAAATTAATGTGGTTTAACTAGATGACCTACGACCATAGTGGAAGGCCTGAGAGACTATCTTTGTTACATTGAATTGTGTGTTATAATGAACCAATGTAGATAAAAATACATTAGGCCTAGTATGATACCCCTAAAACCACAGTAACCCATGGTTTATAAAACCATAATAACCCATGATATTCTATAAAAAGATGAAATTCTATAAGGATGTGGCGTAAAACTCAATTTTTACACCCTCCAATCCCAACATGCCACAATTTCTTATCACATATTTAAGAACAAGCACAACCACACCCAATCAATTCTAATACCCATATAAAAATCCAATCAAATTCAGCAAAAAAAAAAAAAAAAAACTCAACATTTAGTATATTACCTTAAGAATGTCCATAATCAAATTGGGTCCTCTCCCTGAAAAATCAGGAACTATAAGCATGTCTGAATTGTCGATCCTTTCACTTCTACAAATTTTGGCTAGAATTGGAGTGTCCTTCCGGAAGCAATGATACCATCTCCCATTTTGGCAAAACTATCTTGAATTTTTTTAAATTCCTCCTTTTTGAACCAAACTTGGTTACCAACTTTGGCGTATGGTTCAAGATCTCCTGTTTTATATAAAATTCCTTTGGCATAACTTCTTGCGAAATTCACTTTGTCCCCATCTTCACATAAAACAATCTTTCCTTCCAATTCTTCAAGCCTGCACAATAATAAATCTTCAATCATAATTTATTCTATATACTTTATTATGAAAGATTGAAAATTTTGAATATATAAATACTTTTTTCTGTTCTCTGAAACTGCAGCTATTTCCACACTAAGGGAGGGAAATTCTATTAGTGGAAGCCATTCAGTCTCTAACAAGGTGAGAGAAGACCCCTGCATGTCAGATTTCATGAAAAAATCAGTAGTTTAAAAATATAAAAGTAAATAAAAAAGAAACAATCAAGGAGGCAGATGTTACCTTAAACTCTTCATGGCCTATTTTCACAGTAGTGACAAAGCTTTTGTCTGATTTGGATGCCCCAACTGTTAGTAACCAGGGTGCACTGTTTCTAACAGATCCAAAACTAGGACCATCATTGGAACAAGCTGCTACGGTCAAAATATTTGCTCTCATTGCAAAGAATGAAGCCACAGATATGACATCCTCATGACATCAGCGTATTGCTCTTGCAATGGCTAAACAGATGACATCAACTTCATCTTCTATGGCAGCCTCAAATGCGTCTGAAATGGAGTTGGGATTGATAATTTTCCTATTCGTTCCCTTCTCTTTCCACACGGTTTTATAGATATATAGATCAGCAAAAGAAGCTGACCCTTCAATCGTTATCGGAAAGGTTTTATATAGTTTTGCTTCAATTTTTCTGCCAGCAGCTATTGCAGCAACTTTGGTGCCATGACCATGAATATCAAGGTCTGTCCTATCTTTCTCATCCCGTTCTCTACCTCCACTTCTATAAAAAAGTCTAGATTTTGCAACGATGCTGAATTAAAATTAAGTGAAATTAATATCTGAATAAAATCTTCGGAACAAAAAATCAATTAAGAAGTATAATTTGAGTAATTAAGTCTTACCAGTCTTCTTCCACATTACGTGCGAACAAAAGAAAATCGTCATCTATACCGGAATCAATTATCGCAATCTTGGGACTTTTGATTTGCTGCGCAAGTTAAAAGATAAGTAAAGTAAGTTACCACAAAGATCATATAAAATTAGAAGGATTGAAATAAGTAACATTTAACTTCTCCTGTCTTTCATTTTCTAGAGTCCATATCAATATTGGTTATCTGGTGGGAACTCTTGGAGTTTTAATGGACAGGTAGATTTTGGAGTGTAGTGATTTTTGGGGTCATGTGGTTAACCCATCCCAATTATAGCAGTGTTGTCTAAGTAGTTTGGAAGGCAGATGTGATTTGTGAGAGGGCACGGATAGTTATAGACTGGTGTGAAGCACAAGGATACAAAGAAAGAGTTATACGCTTGGAGACAAACTGATTTTGGTTGAGTGGAGTAATGGATCAGTCAAGTCAAAAAGAAACTTGAAATAGTTTAAGCAAAGCTTACACTCTTTGGAAGATGTTGAGAAGGAAAGGAAGCTTATGTTTAAGCTTGAAGAATTGATAGACCAAGGGCACATTAAGTGGGCTCAAGATGCAATATACAGATAAATTGGGGTGACAGAAATACTTTGTTTTTTCAAGATTTGGTGCGAATAAAAAAGATTTTCAAACAGAATAACATATTTAGTGGATGTGGTTAGAAAATAACATATGTAGTCTTGTGAAGAGAGTAGAAAACCTTAACCCCATCATCTTAAGGTCTAAGGGAAATTACACCTTACCAACCTGTGGTTTGCCTAAAAAACATTTTGCCTACCTATATTTTAAAAGTTAGCACTTTACTTAACTAGGTTAGCTCCGTTTATCTCCTATTACCCACCTCTGTTAAAAACAGGGGTAAATTTGTATTTTTTGTTACCCTTTTATGTTTCACTCCTCTCAAAACATAAAAATCTAAAAAATCAAGGGAAAAGAAGATCTAAAAGCTAGGTTTTGTAAATATTAAAACCTATCCTTTACATCTTCTTATCATGTATCAACTTTTATGCCTTTCATTTCAATTATTGTACAGAAATTAAAATACACATCATACAGACATCCAACACATGCAAACCCATGCTAAATTGCAAATGGAAACACAGAACGTATTCACAAAGTCTGCCATTGGTTAGGATCTATAAGGTATTTCTCAGCTTTTAGCTAAGGCATCATTTGTATTAGCCTATCTTGAACATTTTACATATGATGTTTAAGACAGTTTCCTGTCATATGTACCAGAGTTATCAGCATAGTTTTGCTTTAATACTAATTCATGGCAAAAATGTTAAATTCTAAAAAAGTTACATTTTGAAAAGCTAAAAATCGAACAAAACAGAGCCTTTAATCACAACTTCAGAAGCAAAAGGTGACCATAAAACCCTTTTACACCTACCGGGCTTGAGCCTTTCATAAAATTCCCAGCCATACTAGGACCATCTACCTCCAGAATATCTGGAACTTTGGAAGATCCTGCTCCAGCAGCAGCCGAGTATCCTGCAATAACATTTATTTCATCTTGTGCTACTAAGGGTGAACTTGCATTGTTGTCCATGCCTCCAAGAGAAGGTACTGCAATTAGAGGATCTGATGCAAATGCAGGAGGAGGACCATGGGATTTGGTCGCTGCCAATGAATAGGGATGACTTCCAAACAAATCCTTCTCCATACCAGTCTGCACAAAAGATTAAAATTACCAGGACGCAACAATATTTAAAAAGGAGATTAACCAGATAAATGATTCCAGCACTGATGTGTTAAAATAGAAGATCTAAAAGTTGATACATGAAAAGAAAATGTAAAAGTTAGGTTTTAATTTTTACAAAACCTAGCTTTTAGATCTTCTTTTCCCTTGATTTTTTAGTTTTTTATGTTTTGAGAGGAGAGAGACATAAAAGGGTAACAAAAATACAAATTTACCCCAATTTTTAACGGAGGTGGGTAACGAGAGACAAATGGAGCTAACTTTAGGTGGGTAAAGTGCCAATTTTTAAACCACGGGTAGACAAAGTGTTTTTTGGGCAAACCACAGGTGTACAAAATGTAATTTCCCCTAAGGTCTATGATTTAAATTTTTTTTTTTTGATAAATAACGAAAGTTCATTAAGCAAAATGCCCAAATACACCGGAAGTGTACATGGATAGGAGTACATCAAGATCGTAAATTACAAAGATCAAGCATAACAATAAGATTAGAACAAGAAAAAGAAGTAAAAATAGAACTCCAATCAAACAAAGAGGGGAGGAAGAAAGATTTAATCTCGAGAATCGACTGTTCCTTTCCCTTAAAGCATCTAGTGTTCCTTTCTCGCCAAAGATACCATAAAACACAATGCAGGACAGCCTTCCACAAGTCTATGTTGCGATGTCTACCAAAAGGGCCTTGCCAAGCAGCAAATAAATCTGTAACACTTTGAAGCATAACCCAAATCACACCAAAATGGACCCACACCATAGACCACAGCTAGAAAGCAATGGGACAATGAAGAAGAAGATGGTTTACCGATTCCCCACTCCTTTTACACATAACACCAATCCATGACAAGGACACCCGCATTCCATAATCTATCAAGAGTCAATCTTACCTAAAGCAGCAGTCCACGAGAAGAAAGCAACTCTAGGAGGGATCTTTGAAGTGTTCATGCTTCCTAGAACCACAGTTACCAATGCAATGCCATCTTTTAGGCCATCCTAAAAGCAGTCTTGCTAAAAAGATGGATTGCTTTAGTGATTATTAATAACTATTTTATTCATCTCCAAGAAGTGTTTAGTCTTAGCTGTAGCTCACCTAAGTTTTGGGACATTATAGTCACTGGGTAGTTCATAAGCTAACAACCTTATGTTGATGTTTTTTGCGTCATTAATGGAAAAATTCTTCTCCATGTTTTAAATGTAGAACCTCACAGAATACACAACAGCAGTTTAAAAATGAAGTAAGATCTTGAAACCTAATTATGCCCTAAGATCGAGATGAGGGACCAAATATTTTGATGAGTTCCTATTGTAAAGGTATAGGGTTGTCAGAGGAAAAAGTGGTTATTGCATGCTTTTCGGTTGGTAAGTTCTTACCATATCTGCATACTCCACATAATTCTCATGGAAAGGCTTGAAGTACTGATGAAGAATTTGTCGTCCTTCAATAGAGTCAGCAGCAACAGAACGTAAATTTGGTTGGGCTTGTGGAAGAAGAATAGCCTTAGGTCCAAGAAGGAGTTCTTTGCTTATAATATCTGGTATATCTCTCTCTTTCTGTTCATGCAAACTAATGGACTTGTCCATATCAACACGCATAGGCAGCAAAGGGTTCCAAGTTTTCATTTCTAGCACAACACATTCTTGACAAACAGTAACTCCCACAATCCATGAATATCCAAAAGAATCCGATAAAGACACAAAACCACAGAGCGGAGACTGCACAGGGTTTTCTCCTTGACATGTACTTAGAATAGGATGCACTGAGGGTGTTCTCATGGTCTCATCCTTGCCTCCAGTCTGATTGGTAAATGGTAGAAAATGCAACACTATTGAATCTATCCCTCCGTCATGAAGAGAAAATAATCTTTCTGGCAAAAGGGGATCGGCAAACATCATGATAAGAGAACCACTACATGTTTCTCTAGGCAGAGCTAAATCCACTATAGCCAGTCTCAACAGAGGGGCTGGATGGCCCAACCAAGAAGTATGGTCAAGTAGTTGATCAAGCTTCACAATAGGAAGCTCCCCTTCAATTGATTCACAAATCATAGCAAGACCAAGAACTTGGTCATTTGGATCAACACGAAGACGAGGTGGACTGTCAAGATTCCAAACTGGCTGTATTTCATCAGCCAGGGCATCTATTTGCAATTGCCCACCGCTCCAGGCAGTCACCAGAATTGAGTAATTGCTAACTAAATTATAAAGAAAACTGACAGCACGGCCTTTACATTCAGCACCCTGAACTGCAAAATTTTCATCTCCACCATGACATACCTTCCGCAGAGGCCCCTATAAAATTACAATTATGAAACTCAATTGGCTTCGTGGAAAAATTGTAATAACCAAGGCCAAGTTTTAAAGTAGAACTCAATAAGATATCATTTCCAATGTCAGTTACTCATTTGTACATGATTCAGCTATACTTGAATGAAAGCATAAATTTAGATAGAACTCAGCACATTTAAGGTGAATGTGTGTAGACATAGATCCACTTGACCCATCGAAATTCTCAAAATTTTCCAATGTTAAAACAGAGCAATACTGAGTTCTAAGTCTGATAGCATCTCACCTTTTTAAATATTCATGCAACAAAAGAATGGGTGAAAAACTAGCCCACAAAATAATTTCTAGAATTTTTTTCAAATCTTCCTCTTCTGGGACCGATCCATTAGGTACAGGTCCATCACATCTATCCCATACCCTGTTTGGCATAAGTAATTAATAGATTTTGGAGCATCATGAAACATTGGCGGGAAAATATAGGTACCTGCAAGGAAATTGATGCATCACATAGAGCATAAGGATGAGCTCTAAGCATAGACAGATCTCCCCCTTCAGCTTCTTGGTTTGCTAACTCAGGAAACGTTGCTTCCAACCAAGAGATTGCCAGATTAGAATTACTAACAGCTGTTGAATTGGCTGATTTCAGTCCAAATGCATGAGCATCACTGTATATCTCTAGTATATATTCCCATTTGTAGAAACTGTTGCAAAATAAAGCATTTAATCAATACTCAGATTTACATACATACATACATACATACATATATATATATATATATATGTATGTATAGTCAGCCAGCAGATCTACTGGAACAAATTTAGTGTACAAGCTTTCAGAAAAGTATCAGGGTATCAGAGTCTCATAGATAGCACTGAGGCACAAATATGCAAGGGGAATAAGTAATCTGTCACATAATTCCATGCAATATATAATATGAGCATAAATAGAGTAACCAATATAATAAAAAAATTTCAAATAAGGAAGCTCCTGGATGGATCATAAAAGATGCCTCCAACTTTACTGTGTCTCACATAGTAATAGGCAAAATATAACCCTCAATCTCAAGAATCTTAAATCTCTTGAATGTTTTAGTAAACATCTATAACTGTCTCTAGAAAAAAACTGTAAGCCTTGCACATCTGACATATATTAATAGAGAAAAAAAAAAAAAAAA
>NW_027069814.1:561913-573345 GCF_002906115.3 Quercus suber
ACAATGCCTAGAACAACAACAAAAAAAACGAATATTCAACATAAATAATCAAATGTCCATGTTTGCTGTTTGGTAGCAGAGAAAATAAAAGAGAAAATTCTTATTAGACTCAACTTTCAAGTGCCTATTAACTCAAATAACTAGCTAATCATTATGAACCTGAAAATTCAAAATCTCAGTTTCGTGCATTTTTCCCACCGACCAAACAGAACGTTAAAAAGGAAATTCTAAAAGGAACTGATTCGAATTTTTGTACCAAATTAAACCCTAACTATCAATCAAACGGTAAATTGTTTGAAAACGAAAACAGTTTGATTCGTGAAACATCGAAAACAGAAATTGATTTTGCGCAATGAAATGAAATGAAAAACGTACCTCAATATTTGGCTTATAGCTTGGCCCGATCTATTCGATTAGTGCAAATGCAAATTTGATTTTGCTTTTGCTTCGAAAAAACAACAAAGACTTGTTGGAGTGTGTGTGAGTTTTTGTTTTGTGCGTTTTTTCTTAGATCTAACGCAAGCTTCCTTTTCTCTGTAGGCTCTCACCTCTATAGGTAAAACGTCGATATGGCACACTGTTTGTTCGGTACTGAGGGGCTGAGCCGGTTATGTTTGGTACTCAACCCAAATCTTACTCCCTGCCTAAATTTTCTCTCTTTTTATTTTCTCTTCTTTATTTCCAAAATAATTTTAGAGATAAAAAGTATTTTACAAAATATTTTATAAACTGTTGATTTGGTAAATAGTTATTGTAAATAAAAAAGTGATATTAATGATAGGCCTAATTGAAAATCAATCAAAATATTGGCTACATTAATATTTTATAAAAATATTGTAAAATAATATGTGACTGTAGTATTACTTTTCCAACAAAATAATTCTACAACATGTGTCATAAATTATTTATTTTTAGAAAGAGAGTTTTATTTTTTAATTTTATAGTGTGTAGTAGTGGTACACTCATGTATTAGGCTCAAGTTTATAAAGCATGTGTGGGAGGCATCTCTTCCCAATGTGGGATTGAGCAAATTCGTGAAGGTGGCATTGCTTTCCTCGGCTTATTCCCAAAGTGAACAATTCCTTTGTTGGGTCTGAGACAAATCTACCTCCCATAATAGTCAAATATGGAATCACATTATAAATATCTATTCAAATGAGTTATTACTTACAAAATCCAAAGAGTCTATAATTAATGAACATAAAAATAAATAAATAAAATTAAATGGTCAATTTCTATTTTCTACCTAATAATATTCTTACAAAACTTTTTAAAGAGTTAGAAAAAACATAAGAATGACTATCAATAATATTTAAATTATATATGTAAAAATTATATTATGCATCTTAATGTATATCTTTTAAGTATATCTATACATATGTATGGAGTTATAATCTAGTATCAATTAATATATATTGTATAATAACAAAGGATAAATTTTGCACATGTAACTCCAAAAATCACCCATATCAATCTATGTAAATTTATTAAAAAAAAAAAATTAAGATGTGAGATACCGTAAGAGCCTTGCAAAAAAATTTCGTGTCTATTTTAACATGAGAGCCAACATTTTTTTTTTCTTTTTACCTAACCAAATTTCAAAATCAAGATTATATATTTTGCACTACATTTCATTAACATGTTTTTTTAGCCAATTCTATATCTCTCTCTCTCTCTCTCTCTCTCTCTCTCTCTCTCTCTATATATATATATATAAGTAAAGAAGTATTAAAATACATATTTGCTGTGAATAGATTTAGATTTATCAGTCTTGTATTTGTGACATTCATTACCTGCTTAATTTCGATGCTTCTTAGTTCTGTGCTATTTCTATGAAAATGTAATGTCCTATGGGCTCTAACTGAAAGTATGTACTGAATCTTGCATCATACACTTCTTCATTTGGTTCCAGTTTTCAGCTTAAGTAAAAGCAATTTTATCAAGAATTTCACCACAATATTGTTGTTTGGGGTAGTTGGGTACTATAAGTCTATAATTTTATTTTGGCCTTATATCACTAGGTAAGATCTGCAATTTCTCATCCTCTTCTACTATTTGCTTGTTTCAAGCTTGGTTAAATAGTACAGTTATCTAAAACTAATGGATTCGTTCTTATGGATCTTACATTTCACCCAAACAAAGAGTCCAACTATTCAATTTGTGTTGTCTATATCAGGGGCCTATTTATTATTTAAAAGAAGGCGAAAAGCACATTTTAGTCCCTACATTTTAATATGATTTCCGTTTTGGTCCCTAAGTTTTATTTTTACCGCTTTTAGTCCCTATCCTGAAAAACGGTTCCATTTTTGTCCCTCCCGTTACATCGTAAACGGTTTTTGCTGACGTAGCAAACGGAATTGATACAAAATGATAAAATAATAGCTACAGTAAATATTGATGAGCACTGTTAGTTATTCCCGCCTTAGTAGTCACGTGTCCCTCACGTGACCATCACTAACCTCCCTAACCCAAATAAAACCCCAAATCACCAAATAGAAATCCCTAACCCCCAAATTTCCTTAGCTCCTCGATCATCAGTCACAACACAGATTGAAGTTCCTCAGCTCCTCGGTCCTTGCTCATCAGCTCCTCGCTCACCACACAGCAGAAAACCATCTTCAAATCAACTGCTTTCCATGGATTCAAGCTCGATGTCGTCGAGTGGAAGCTTGAGGAAAAGGGGCCCAACCCGATGCTTCTGCTCGGAGAAACCCGTTTTGGTCGTTTCGTGGACACCTGACAACCCTGGNACTTGAGTTGCAGCTTCTCATCCAAAGAATTCTCCAGCTGGTCCAAGAGGGTCTTGTATTCACTATAATCTAAGGGATCAAGCAGTTTCTCAATTTGTACATTTTTCTCACTTTCTTCCACAGATCCACATGAACTTATCACAAGTTCCCAAAGTTTACCATGCATCCTACTCAATATACCAATAGCCAATTCATTTTTTCCATGCAAATCACCACTTTTCTCATTCGCCTCTTTGTATAAAGTACAGATTGCTTCATGGTCAGTTTGAGCAACTTGGAGTTTCCCCTGCAGAGCCTCAATCACTTCATTGGCAACATTAACAGAAGCAGCAACACGGCTGCTTATATCCAAGCCATTGTGAGTACCAGTTGAGATGGTTGAGGTCAAATCTTCCCCAATTGATTTATCAAGCTTCCCAACAGCATCAAGAATCTGAGTAACAGTAGAATTCCAATCTTGCTCAAGAATCAATACCCTCTCATCCGCTTCCTTCTGCAAATTTTCTAATTGACTGCCAATTACAGAAGCCATCTCATTTGAACTATGCTGAAAATCATACAATTGACTCTGCAATTCACTAATTCTTGATTGGTACCCTCGTAGTTTTCCACCAAGCTTGCTGTTTTCTGCTCTGAGATTAACATCATGTTGCTTCAAGGATTCATAGAGAACCTCAAGCTCACCATTCTTTGCCTCAACTTCACCAACATGTTCCTTTAAAGCTTCACATATAACCCCAAGCTCTATGTTGGCAGCTTCCAAATTGTTACTGTGTTCCTTCAAAGCTTCATGTTCATCCCTGAGCTCCTCTAACATGGCATTAGCAATTTTCCTACCATCGCGTTCCCCCTTGAGCAGTATACTGGCATCCTCAGCACCCACCCCCAGCTGCTTAAGCAATGCCCTCAAATTTCCGGTTTGCTCTTTTGTTACCGTGAATAGATCTTCTGGAGATTGATTTTCAGTCAAAGCCCTTTCCTCTTCCTCTTGTTCATCAAGTTGCACCTTCGACTCAAAGGCTTGAATCAGTTTTGAAACCCCAGGTGCAGCAACTTTACCAGCTGACCTGCTCAAAAATGCTGAATGAGAATGCATCCCTTCAATTGCCTTTTCAAGTTTCTGCAAAATTTTCTCTGCCTCCTCTAAGTGTCCCTTCAAGGCAACAAACCCAAAAGAATCATCAAAGACTACCTGTTCAGGCAGCTCGAGTGGTGGTTCTACTGCAACGCCATCAGATAAGGGCGTCTCTAATACAGGAGAATAAACTTCACTATCTTGCTTCCCAAGAATCTTGTAAGAATCTTCATAATCTGCTCCACTTTCATGGCCTCTACTTCGTACTTCCAGGCTGACTTCATTCCCAGCTTCCCCAACTTGACAGGCTATTTGGGTTTGCTGGCTATCAATCTCTCCTATTTTAGCTTTAAGAGTGTCCAGACCGCTATGAAGATAAATATTTTCCCCAGTGACTTGTTCAAGGCGCATATTCACTTCCTTCAGGTCAACTTCAACCTTCATTCGTTCCCCATGGTCTGTAGACAACCGTTCCTGAAGAGCAAGAAGCTCAGTATTAAGCCTCTCATTCTCAAGAAAAAGATGCTCCTTCTCCTCTTCAAGCTTGCTTCTTTGTTGTGTTTCCAAAGCAAGACTCCCACTTAAATTTCCATTTTCTTCCTGTAAAGCTGCCACCAGAACCTTACAGTCAGCCAATTCTACCGATTGTTTCTCCTTCTCATGGGACAGATGCTCCTTATCCTCTTCAAGCTTCTTTCTCTCCTCCATCACTGAAGCAAGACTCTCATTTAAGCTAGAACTTTCAACCTGTAAAGCTGCCATCAAACTCTTGCTATCAGCTAATTCAATTAACATCTTCCCATTCTCACGGAATAGAAACTCCTTTTCATCCACAAGTTTGTTTCTCTCTTCATTCACAGAAGAAATGGTCCCCTCTAAATTATTATTTTCCACCTGTAAAGCTGCTACCAAACTCTTGCAGTCAGCCAACTCTGTTAACCGGCTCAGCAAGTCCCCTTCTGACCTTTCCAGACTATTCTGCAACTCACATGCTCTAGCAGAAAATTCCTCAACCTCCGCCTTTGCTGCACAAAGTTGGTCTTGGAGCTCCTCCCTCATGGTAGTTACAAACTGGAGTTCAGATCTGCATTGTGCAAGCTCTTCAACAAGGAATTGATTCTTCTCACGAACTTCATTGAGTGAAGCATTGAGTAGAGATATTTCATCAACCAACTGACACTGCTGGTGATCTAACCCCATCTGTAGTTCAGACTGTTCAGCAAGTTGCAAATGAAAGATATCTTTAGTAAAATATGTGAGATATAATTCTTCTTTGAGTCTCTCCAATAAATCTGTAAAGCCATACTCTGCAAAAGTAAAACTCCCAGTCCCCAATTCTGCTTTAGTAATTGATTCTCTTGACTTGAGCAGAAACCTAAATTCTTCTTCATTAAGCCCCCTTATCAGCTCCGCAAGCTGCAAGAGACTGGTTGCACTCATGTCTGCAATAGGAGAAACAGTCCATCCTCCAGCCAAACTTGCCATTTTCTTTTCAGGTCTTTCAAGGCTTTCACCCTCAGGCATAAAAGATTCATCAGGCATATACTGCTGATTGTACCCCTCTGCAGCTGTCCTACTGTCCAAATCAGTCTGAACCTTTTCTTCCCTGCCTTTTCCATAGTCACCAGACTGAAAAGTCATGTTTGAGTTTTTTCCGTAAGATGAATCTGGTGCTATTTCTTGTCTCTGCCAATTTGTCATGGAAGGATTAACAGCTGAAATCCTGTCAGCTTCTTGTAAAGTCGAAACAGAAGCTGAAAACCCATCTGACAAGAGTGTACCATCAGATGCAGATACTTCACCTGGCTCACCAGTTTGCTCTGCTTCACAGTGTGTCTCCTTCATACTAGTCTCTACTGAAGCTATCCTTGAAAGAGTTTCAGCACTTTCACCATGCTCATACAAAGGAAGCTGCCTGTCTCCTTCAAGCTCAATTTCACTGCTGCGATCAGATTGCTTTGAGTCCAAACCATCAGCTTCCTGCATTGCCCCTACCCAGCAACAAATGAGATATAATTATACATCAAATCCACAAATTATCTTCCCTAACCAGCCCAACATATTTCTCGGATATTCCTAAATGACTAAGAATTAAGTATCAAGTGAAGGAGAGGACAACCTACATCTGTTACCTGATCTTCCCTTGACTGCATCGAGGATGTATCAGGCTCACTAATCCCCGTCGAATGCGATAATGATGATTCAATAGTTTCCAAATCTGAACCATCATGAGGTGCAATTTCCCTTTCAGTATCCTGGGATGACACAGTTGGTACTGGGGTAGTGGATGATTCATCAGCATCAGCTTCATGCTGGTCAGATTTACCAGATTTTTTTGAGGATTTTCCATGGCTAGCACTGCCTTTACCTTCCTTCTTCTGACGATATTGCTGAAGCTATTGATAGAAAATTAAAACCCAAAATTAATATCCCCAATCACTCACATTCACTATCTGTTTGGTTGATAAGATGTCAGGGAAAAGGAAACTAGCATAATTTCCAAATCTTAGGGAACCCAATTGAAAAATATCACTCAGCTCGAATTTCCCAGTTTTAAGAACAGTAAACAAAATAGATTGACATTAAAACTTTATCTTTTTTCTTTTTTTACAGATCTTCAGCTTTAATATCCTAACAACCAAACAATGATACAGGAACCCATGTTTTAATCACACCCAACAAAAAATATTCAAAAACCCTGCTGCTACATTTGCTCGATGAGATACCAAAATAAATAATAGAAAACACAAAGCAAAAACCTCGTTTCTACTTTTTTTATTTCCACTCCTTCAAACAAAGTAACCAGCTCAGTTGCCCCCAAACAGTTATCGAACAAAAACTTAACTATAATACAAAATTAACTTAATTATGAACTCGATAATATCATAAAACCAAAGAAACAAAACCTATATCCTTTCTTTTCCTACAATTTCTAAGCAACCAAACACGAAATAACAACAGTTTCAAACACAAAAAATCCCAAACTACATAGAATGAATAGACAAAGTAAATGAACAAGGACCTTTTTGCGGCCAGCAGCGAGCAGATCGGTACGGCTCTTGTTCTTGTCCATCTCCACAAAAATCACAACCACACACAAGTCTCGATCACCATTAGAGACTCCACCTTTTTACAATGCCTAGAACAACAACAAAAAAAACGAATATTCAACATAAATAATCAAATGTCCATGTTTGCTGTTTGGTAGCAGAGAAAATAAAAGAGAAAATTCTTATTAGACTCAACTTTCAAGTGCCTATTAACTCAAATAACTAGCTAATCATTATGAACCTGAAAATTCAAAATCTCAGTTTCGTGCATTTTTCCCACCGACCAAACAGAACGTTAAAAAGGAAATTCTAAAAGGAACTGATTCGAATTTTTGTACCAAATTAAACCCTAACTATCAATCAAACGGTAAATTGTTTGAAAACGAAAACAGTTTGATTCGTGAAACATCGAAAACAGAAATTGATTTTGCGCAATGAAATGAAATGAAAAACGTACCTCAATATTTGGCTTATAGCTTGGCCCGATCTATTCGATTAGTGCAAATGCAAATTTGATTTTGCTTTTGCTTCGAAAAAACAACAAAGACTTGTTGGAGTGTGTGTGAGTTTTTGTTTTGTGCGTTTTTTCTTAGATCTAACGCAAGCTTCCTTTTCTCTGTAGGCTCTCACCTCTATAGGTAAAACGTCGATATGGCACACTGTTTGTTCGGTACTGAGGGGCTGAGCCGGTTATGTTTGGTACTCAACCCAAATCTTACTCCCTGCCTAAATTTTCTCTCTTTTTATTTTCTCTTCTTTATTTCCAAAATAATTTTAGAGATAAAAAGTATTTTACAAAATATTTTATAAACTGTTGATTTGGTAAATAGTTATTGTAAATAAAAAAGTGATATTAATGATAGGCCTAATTGAAAATCAATCAAAATATTGGCTACATTAATATTTTATAAAAATATTGTAAAATAATATGTGACTGTAGTATTACTTTTCCAACAAAATAATTCTACAACATGTGTCATAAATTATTTATTTTTAGAAAGAGAGTTTTATTTTTTAATTTTATAGTGTGTAGTAGTGGTACACTCATGTATTAGGCTCAAGTTTATAAAGCATGTGTGGGAGGCATCTCTTCCCAATGTGGGATTGAGCAAATTCGTGAAGGTGGCATTGCTTTCCTCGGCTTATTCCCAAAGTGAACAATTCCTTTGTTGGGTCTGAGACAAATCTACCTCCCATAATAGTCAAATATGGAATCACATTATAAATATCTATTCAAATGAGTTATTACTTACAAAATCCAAAGAGTCTATAATTAATGAACATAAAAATAAATAAATAAAATTAAATGGTCAATTTCTATTTTCTACCTAATAATATTCTTACAAAACTTTTTAAAGAGTTAGAAAAAACATAAGAATGACTATCAATAATATTTAAATTATATATGTAAAAATTATATTATGCATCTTAATGTATATCTTTTAAGTATATCTATACATATGTATGGAGTTATAATCTAGTATCAATTAATATATATTGTATAATAACAAAGGATAAATTTTGCACATGTAACTCCAAAAATCACCCATATCAATCTATGTAAATTTATTAAAAAAAAAAAATTAAGATGTGAGATACCGTAAGAGCCTTGCAAAAAAATTTCGTGTCTATTTTAACATGAGAGCCAACATTTTTTTTTTCTTTTTACCTAACCAAATTTCAAAATCAAGATTATATATTTTGCACTACATTTCATTAACATGTTTTTTTAGCCAATTCTATATCTCTCTCTCTCTCTCTCTCTCTCTCTCTCTCTCTCTCTCTCTATATATATATATATATATATAAGTAAAGAAGTATTAAAATACATATTTGCTGTGAATAGATTTAGATTTATCAGTCTTGTATTTGTGACATTCATTACCTGCTTAATTTCGATGCTTCTTAGTTCTGTGCTATTTCTATGAAAATGTAATGTCCTATGGGCTCTAACTGAAAGTATGTACTGAATCTTGCATCATACACTTCTTCATTTGGTTCCAGTTTTCAGCTTAAATAAAAGCAATTTTATCAAGAATTTCACCACAATATTGTTGATTGGGGTAGTTGGGTACTATAAGTCTATAATTTTATTTTGGCCTTATATCACTAGGTAAGATCTGCAATTTCTCATCCTCTTCTACTATTTGCTTGTTTCAAGCTTGGTTAAATAGTACAGTTATCTAAAACTAATGCATTCGTTCTTATGGATCTTACATTTCACCCAAACAAAGAGTCCAACTATTCAATTTGTGTTGTCTATATCAGGGGCCTATTTATTATTTAAAAGAATTGGTGTAACAAGCCTGGATATTCAAGATTACCTAGGTGACTAATAACTATTGTTGAATCATTGATAGTCACCCTATAACTATAATACTGATAATACTGAATCAATTGCTGATTCAATGCAGTCCAAATCACTTGACTTCAGCAACATAGGTCTTCTTATATAGCATTGAAATTGTTGTGGTCTTGTGGACCTTTCTTTAATCCTCCTTCACCAATACTGCTCTTGGTATAGCAGTAAGTTGTTTTAGCAGTTGTTTTTTGCTTCTGATTGTTTTTCTTTTCCTTTTGGGCATCTCTCTTCAATTTAATTTGTTTTAGATACTGTATGCAGAGCACATAGTAAACAAGCAAACATGAAAATCTTTGTGACATAATTGTGTTATACTGGTTGTAAAGCATTCAGCTCAAAGGCATGCTTCTTGCTGCTTAGAGCATTCACATCAATCCACGAAAAAATTTCTATCTATTTTAGCATAAAAACCTAATTTTTATAATTTACATACTTTTCAAAACATTCCACATTAGATTATCTATTGTACACTACATTTTATTAAAATATCAAATTTTCTTGATTTTTTTTAATTGCTTCTCTTTCTTTACACACAACCACCACCATCCGCTCTCTCTAGCTTCTTTCATCCTCAAGATACAAGAAGAATGAATAAACAACTAAATACAAAATAAATAGTCTCTGCATAAATTGACACGGTTACTGTAGCAAACTTGTAAATTTGCACAATTATACACAAACTAATGTTGATTATTTTTAGGGAAAATTACGCTTTACCACTCTAAACTATACATTAGTTTATGGTGCAAAGTGTAATCTAATGTATAGTTTAGGGTGGTAAAGTGTAATTTATTCTTATTTTTAGGCAAAATTGTATAAATTTTACACATTTTTCTATTATACACGTACTAATGAGCAATGTGAATGCTCTTAGTGTAGTCTGTCTATGATCATATGTTGGACTTTCTATTTTTATTTCACATAAAATGCAATATATTAGATTTTTCAACTAAATTCAATCACTTGGTCACATTGAACTTAATTGTCTTTGAGATTGATAACATTGTTTGTCTTCTACTGGTCAATGTAACAAGTTATTTGAATTCAATTAAAGAACTTAAGGTATTCTATTTAAGTTTTGCCCCTCTCTCTCTCTCTCTCTCTCTCTCTCTCATGGAGGTTGGGGTAAGTCCCGGACTGCTGGTCCCTCATTGATATTTAATGGGGCTCTCATCAAATTCATTGAGGATGGGCTTAAATATACCGTTGTGGACATATTGGTTTGAGGTGAGTCCAGGACTGCTGGACCATCATTCATATCTAATGGGCTTTTGTAGGGCTCACTGGGGATGGGCCTTTGAGAGTAAATCGATTTGTACCCGAATGATTGAAACAACTTGTGAATGTGATGCAGATTAGTAGATTTCATCAATCCAGTAGTGTGGGTGGTAAAAATGGGCCCGGACCAACCCAAGCCCCAGATACACAACCCAAAATATGCCAACCAGAAAGGAAAATCTTTTTCTTGGGCTAAACACCAGAAAGGAAAATGTTGATAAACAAGCATGAAGGACCTATATGTGTGTTGGACTTATATTAATTAGAACCCACTACGTATTATGTTTTAAATAGTAGTATAGAAAGGAAAAAAAAAATTATAAACGTAGTTCAAGATGCAAATGAAGTTTTTCTAGATCTCTTCTATAAAAAATAAAAAAAATAAAGTTTCTTTTCTAGATCAATAGATGTGTATAACAAAAGGTGTTTAACAAACTCAATATATATGTGTTAATATTACAAAAAATATTACACTTTTTATATCTTTGACCAATATATTATCATGGAGGATTAGAGGTGCTAGCTAGGTATCACCTTTTAATAAAGTTCTCAACAATTTCTATTTCACTACCGAGTACAGACAACCAAATTATTTGCAAAAACATGTGCTTGAACTTTTTCTCATGACACTCTTTGAGAATTGAAGTTTCAGCAGTAGAATCTAAATGTGTATTATTTTATTTATAAGTTGTCAACATCTTTCCTCTTAAAGAATGTATCAATAGTCCTGAAATTGGACACAACTAAGTTATAAATCACAAAAATGATTAATAATAACCCATTATAATTCTTGATAATATTAGTGAGATCAAATAAGATTTTATTTAACAAATCATGGGATTAGCTTAATATATTGTAGTTATATTACTATCTTGAATGAAATTATATATGAACGGGAATTAAGAATTACATTTTTT
>NW_027069814.1:589279-626205 GCF_002906115.3 Quercus suber
TTTAATTAATATTTTTTAAGATGAAACATATCCTTCTACTTTTGTAGTAGTGTGTTATATTTGCCTAATATACAACTAAATTTTATAAGTTTTAAATTTATTATTTAGATTTCCCATCTTTTAAGGAATAGGAGATTATCACAATAATCCAAATCTATCACAAATTATAATATTATCTTAACAAAATTTAAATGAAATCAAGGAATAAAGATATACTTTATTAAATTTATTATTTTAAATTTCAACAATTTTGGTATGCATATTCAAATCCATAGTCACGTAGACTAATTCAACCAAAGTTTACAAAGGGAGAGAGAGGACTTTGTGATGGAAATGGAACATAATACCAAAACACGTATTAAAAATAAATAATAAATCATCAACCTTACCAAAGGAAAGGAGAGAGAGAGAGAGAGAGAGAGTTGTGTGTGTGTGTACTCGAATTTTTGTGGGAAAAAATATGGATTAAATGGAGAAAATGATATAAAATTTATGGTAAAAAGGAGTTTGGCATGAGGTTCGCTAATGTGGTGGAATGATTAGCAGCTATTATGGTTACTAGTCGTAGATCACGCAATGCGTGGGAATATAATATTATGTGTTAAGGTTTATATATAAAAAGTAATCATTGCTTCAAGTACTGTCTATTTAAAAAAAAAAAAAAAAAGATTTCTACAAGTATTTTTTTTATCTTTTTATCTCTACAAATATATCATTTTATTATTATTATTTTTTTATGTTTTGATTAATTGTTTTAAGGTGAACATGTTCTTCTAACTTCTATCTAGTTTATTATATTTGTTTAATGTACATTAAAACTTTATAAGTTTCAATTTATTATGCATACCAAACACAATAAAAGGAAAGAGAAGATTTCTGATAGGATATTAAAAAAAAACACACAGTAAACACTATTAATCTAACCTTAATTAGAGTTATAAGAAAAACAAAGTTCACCAAATGAAAGTAGAAAGAGAGGAGTACTCACAGTTTTGTGTGGGAAAAAATAAGATTGAATGGGAAAAATGATATTAAATTTATACAAATAAAATGAGTAGAAGAAAAATCAAAATATAAAAAAGAAAAGAAGTATAATGGTAAAGTGGTGAAAGGTAAAGAGGCAAAAAGGAAAGGGAAAGGTTGGAAGAAGTGTAATAGTAGGTGTGTAAACTAATAGGGGGAGTAAAATAGTTTTTTTTTTTTTTCTTTTTTTGAAAATAGGGGGAAGAAAAGTTTGAATAGAGAAAAAAATATAAAAAATACACACAAAAATAATAAAATGATATATTTATAGGGATAAAAAGATAAAAAAAAAAAAAAATACTTGTAGAATTCAAAAAAAAAAAAAAAACAATTTGACAATATTTGAAGTAAGTGTCACTTTTTATATATTACACCTTATTATATAATATTTATATGCAGCTAGTATATCATAAAAGTTGGATCCTTACAACTGGTGGATGAATAAAATGATGTCACATGTCTCTTTGACATTGCATAAAACAATAACACATATCATCTTTTGTAACTTCCTCCATCTATTAGGCTATTAGGTATGACATGGAAAATAATGCCACATGACAGACAACATTTGGCTCATGATATCAATCCTTTTGCCAAGTGTTAATAATAAATGGAAAAAAAAGCCCTTAAAAGCACTATAAATTCCAGCAATAAAATACCCTTCTTCAAATTGTTTTTAGTTTTACCTTTTAATTACCTTTTTATTTTTAAGATGACCTATTAGTTAGGAAATTTTAAATGATTTTGTGACCATTAAATGTCCAATTTTGAAAATACACTTTTTGAAAATTATTATTATCATTTATCATATATTCTACTATTACAATGTAGAAATAAAATAATTTAATGTTATTGTTACAATTCAAGAGTTTCTCCCATTTAATTTTTAGAAATTTTGTCAAAATTTCTTAATCTCATTTTGTTCAAGTATTAGTAGTGGGTTTCCAATAAATGAGTTTCCTCAATCCTCATCACTAAATGGGATTTTCTATCCAACCATTTGCTAAAAGCCTAGATCTAATTTTCTTGGAAAAAGAAGAAGAATAATATGCTAAATTAATGATAGTTCCTAATCTTTTGAGTTTCAATGCCATTTAATTTAAATAACAATATGTTCATTGCAATGCATAAAATTAGATATTGAATTTAGTTCATCTTCATATTTATATTTATAGCTAATCCAACTCATTATGTCTTTCTTATGCTCAATGTTGTGCAGTTGCACTAAATTTGAATATGAGTTTATCCAAAAAGTTATAAACAAGATATCAAGTATTAAATCAAATCATATGCCATTATTTGTTGCTCCACATCCAATTGGAATAGATACTCGAGCGGAGGCCATCGAATCACTTTTAGATATGGAGTCGAATGATGCTTGCATGGTAGGAATTTATGGTCTTGGGGGAGTTGGTAAGACTACAGTCACGAAAGCTATTTATAATAGAATTGCAAGCCTTTTTGAAGGAAGCTATTTTTTAGAGAATGTTAGAGAAATGTCAAAGATAAATAGTGACAAAATCTAACTACAAAAGACACTTCTCTCTAAGATCTTACATGGTAAAGATTTGAAGGTATACAATGTTTTTGAAGGTACCAATTTGATAAAGCAAAGACTTTATGGTAAAAAAGTTCTTTTAATTCTTGATGATGTGGGTGACTTAAAAGAGGTAGAAAATTTGCTTGGAAAATATAACTGGTTTGCTCCAGGAAGTAGAGTTATTATAACAACAAGAAACAAACAAGTACTAACCAGTTTGGGAATAGATCATCGTCGGATACACAAGGTTGAAGAACTGAGGCAATGTGAAGCTCGTGAACTTTTCATCAAACATGCCTTCCAAACAAGTAAACATGAGGAAGATTATTCAGAACTTGCAAACAAGATTATACTTTATGCCAATGGCCTACCGTTAGCTTTACAAATAATTGGTTCTCATTTGTGTGGAAGAAATATACAAGATTAGAAAAATGCATTAGAAAAGTATGAAAACATTCCAGATCAAAAAATTCAAGAAAAACTCAAAATAAGTTATGATGGATTGAAAGAAATTGAAAAGGATATTTTTCTTGATATTGCATGTTTTTTTAAGGGTTACAAAAAGGATGGTGTTTTAAATGTATTACATTCTTGCGATTTATGTCCAAACGATGGTATTGGAAGGCTTATTGACAAGTGTCTTGTAACGTTGGAATGTGGCCGTTTGTCAATGCATGACTTGATACAACAAATGGGTAGAGAAATCGTTCGACAAGAATCAAAAGAGCTTGAAAGACGTAGTAGGATATGGCATTATAAGGATGCTTATAAGTTACTAACTAGAAATATGGTATACATCCTTTGCTTCTCCATTTTTTCTATATATTTCTTTAATGGATTTTCCTTTTACAATATTGAACAAAATATAATTTTCTCAATATATGTTTTTTTTTTTTAAGTTTCATAATCTTTAAACTTTTGTTGAATTCTATTATGAAGTGTAACAAATTCTTTGTCCTAAGCAGGGATCAAAAGAAATTCGAGGTATAATGTTGCACTCACCTGAACCAATAGAGGTTGCATTGGAAGCTAATGTTTTCAAGAGGATGAAAAATCTCAAATTTCTTATAGGCAATGTACATATTATTGAAGATCTTGAATATCTCCCAGATGAGTTAAGGTTTCTTGAATGGCATGAATTTTTATCTTCCAAATGTTGTGCCCCTAAAGAACTTGTTGCACTCAAGATGTCTAAGTCTAACATTAAATTGGAGAAGGTATTCAAGCAGGTATAAGTATTAGTATTTATAAATTTTAATTTCTTTAAATGTTATTTTTAAAAGTTGTTCAAGATAAATTTTGTTTTTGTTTTTTGTTTTTTGTTTTTTTTTTTTTTTTAATTTTCATAGGGGTTCCAGTATGATAATTTGGAAATGATCAACCTAATATCTTGTGAATTCATTACAATTTTACCTGACTTGTGCTGCCCAAACTTAGAGGAATTGAACCTTTCTTATTGTAAAAATTTAATTGAGGTTCACGAGCCCATTGGATTTCTTGAGAAGCTTAAAGTATGGAATCTCACTTACTGTTCAAAACTTCAAATTCTTCCAGGTACGCTCATGTTGAAATCTCTTGAATTTTTTAGCCTATTTAGTTGCTCAAGGCTTAAGAAGTTCCCCAAAATTCACCCAGAAATGAATTGTCTAAAGACTTTGAATTTGGAAAGAAGTGGTATTAGAGAATTGCCTTCATCACTGTTGTTTCTGACTGGACTTGACTGGTTATCCCTAGAGAGCAGTGAGCTTACGAATTTTCTAGTTAGGGCCAATAAATCACAAATGCAGGAGGAAGAAGATATTCCTTCTGCCAAATTGAGACCGACGTGCAATTCCTTTAATAACTTTTCGGGACCTACTGGGTTTCTGTGCTTGACAAAACTGGATCTTAGCCATTTGAGAATTAAAGTTGAATTAGATTCTTGGATGCAGCCCAATTACTTCCCAGTATTGACAGACTTGTCTCTTGCTTCTATAGGTATTGTCACCATCCCAGAAAGTATTAGTAGATTTACTAGATTACTATGTCTTAATATTGAAGATTGCAAAGACCTTTTGGAAATTCCGAGACTTCCACAATCTATAAGAACTGTGGATGCACAGAATTGCTGTCGGCTGGATACACAATCATCAAGCAGATTATTGAATCATGTATCTCTCTCTTTCTCTTTCTCTCTGAAGTTTAAGTTATAAAGAAACAATTTATGTTAAACTTAAATTTCTTGCAGTTTCGAGAAATTCTAGAGATTCTACCAAATAGAGTCGGTGAAGCTGCAACAAGCTTTTATTCCGAACAGCCTCAAATTGGGAAGCGCCAGTATCTTATACTACCAGTAACTGAGATTCCAAAGTGGTTCAACTTCAACCATCATCAGAGTGTTGGAAATCCCGTATCATTCTTGGTCGGTCCCAAATTTTCAAATTTGGTTGTTTGTATTGCTTTTCCATCGGAGGATGTAGGGTATGGGCGGAAATTTGACATTTTCATCAATGGTAAAAGACAATTTGCAAAGTACATGTGGGGGGCGGATGGTAATTATGACCATGTATGGTTAATTTATGGGAAAGTGAATATATTAAATCCATCTGAAAAGAATCGCATTGAGGTTGATGTTAGACCAAGATTTTCTGTAACTGAAAGGATAAGGATTTATGTAGAATGCATCTGTTGTCCTCAAAAGCCCAAAATATCTCCTGCCTCATCTATGGATCAATGTGCTTTCTATAACTGAAGAAGATTCAGGCCGTGTTGGAATTCGATGCTACATGTCCCCAAAAACACTACCTGTCTCGCTTTGGACGGCTTCAAATCCGATTCCAACTCTGGCAACGAAGCTCCAAACCCTGGAGACGGCGAATTACCAATAAGTTTCATGATCAGGGTTCATCTTCAATCCCTAATACCTTTCTCAATGATGATACCAATGCCAATCTGTATCCACCGTCAAAGAAGACAAAAACATGTTGATCCAACTTTGAAGAGAAGGTTTGCCTCTTTCTAGTTCTCTAAATTTAAAGGCTTATTCATGGGATTACTGCTCAGGTATATATTGTGTTTCAAGTAAATACAAGAAGCATTTAATTTCTTTATTTCTTTTCATTTATAATTATATTTGTCTTTTTATTCATCATATTTGTCTGCTTGTAAGATTTTCTAAACTTCAATTTTACCAAATAACGAGTATGCTTGCTGATTCTTCAAAATTGAAATTCAAGTCAAGCACACAATTGTTCGATGAAATGCTTCTTCAAGATATTGAACCTGCTTGCTTAGCTGACCTATGCTACTCATTGAGCCAAATGCTTTTCCCCTAGGTTTTTAAATTTTAATATTGTTAATTGTCATAGATGTTTCTTTGCTTTTATTGATTTGCCGAATAAAATGTATATTAAAATTTGCAATAAGCTATGGCCCCAGAAGCCTTTTCTTCAGCAGAACCTGCCTTGAGAGTGGGGCTCACTTCTTCATATTATTCATATTTGATAGGTTGAGGTTGAGGAGTTATTTAAGCACATGTTTTTATTTGCTTGTTTCTTTCTTTGTTAATTAGGAATATTTGAATTAATGATAATGTCAACGCCACAACTTTTTCATTGTTGAGATAACAACTGTACCTATTGATAAAACATCTTTATCCCTTAAGTTTTTGTGCTTAAAAATGATTCTCTAAAGCATTAAATTAATTTCTCAAAGTAGTTTCGAGTCATGCTATTGCCATTGGAAAACAAGACAATCAGTAACTGATCGATTCAAAACCTTATTTTTTGATCAATTTGTTTTGGACTTGAATTTTTGAAGTTCACAAAGCAATTTCATTCGAATTTTTGAAGCAAACAGGTTCTAAACTTTCTCTCTTTATCTTAGCTTGCAATCTCATTTTCTCATCTATATTATGTAATTGTTAGAGCTTGGCGCTGTTGATTTTTTTTTTCCAATTTTAGAATCTCTATATTTGGCTGAGAATCTAAAAGCACTCGGAGGATTTTGAATTCTGTGGTTTTTATTTGAATTTTCGCTTGAATAGAGTATTGAATTTGAAATGCTATGCCAAAATTGGATGTGAGAAGAATAGGTTGGTGAAAATTAGGGCTTACATGTTATCTATTCTATGCGCAATCCATGGAATTGTAAACCTGCTGTAATTTGATTTTTGGTGAGAATCCCTTGTCCTTGGCAAAATCTTAGTGATGTAGAATTTATTGTTTATTGTATATGTTTAATGGGTGATATGTGATCAAGTAAAGAAATCTAGTTGTGACATCCAAAATTTCAGCCCTTAGGCTGTAAAAATGCTTCTAAATTTACATCAGTCAAGTGCCAAACCACAGAGTGGTATTACAGGGTTGAAACTTAATGCTGATCTTGGAAGATTTGTAAGAGATAAGAATCCAAATAATTATATATATCCTACCAATATTTTCTTTTTCATTTGGCTTAGTGTCTACCTGTCGTTTTATGAATTACAGCTTTTGTCATGATTATGGTTCTTTGAATTCTGTTGAAATTCAGTAGTGAAGAATTGAAGATGTCCACCTAGTTTCTTTGTACAAGATTGTCTCATGTCAATCTCAACAAACCTGAATGCCATATAGTCATGGTCCTGCCTTTTTTCATTCCTACTTGTGTGCATGTGATGGACATCTACCTAGTTTAAGGGAACTCGTCAATTTTATGTTAGAAGGACTATAAAACTTTTTCAGTACTTTGGACCACCTGCAAGCATGCACTTGCCACTAGTTTAGGAGGTGAAAAGGTGGGGTAGGCTGGTGTGGTTGGGGAAGGTTCAGGTTTGAATCTTGCTTAGCAAAAAAAAACAAGTATAACTAGTATGTGGCTCTTTATCTTCTAAATTACCAATACTTTGAATGATTCAATTATTATTGTTTAACAACTGAGAACCAGATCAAGTTTATAGTTCTTTTTACCTTTGTCATATGTGTTGGTTATTTTATGAATTTTTTGAGCTATATATCTATGTTTTGTGAGTTCTTGCAGAAAATCCAGAGTAAATTTAGAAACAAATACTGTTGCTAATAACATAACAAAAAGGCATCTTTTGTTTTGCACATAATGTCTTGTTGAGAAGTGACTAATATAACAATTGTGGTTAAGAAGTGGCCTATATATAATAGCCTTCAAATGGACGAGTGAGCTCAGTTCTTGATCACTACATTTATATTCTTGAGGGCAGTAAATCTGCTTTAGTTAATTCTCGAGAAAAAGATTTGTTGATTAAATACTTTCTTGCTGATGGGGCCTTTGTGTCTTGATTTTTGTTAGTTAAGGCATTGACTGTCAATGGTGGAATGGAACATCCAGATTGTTGTTTCATGTTTGAGTTACCTAATTAGTTCTTCGTTGGGTTGGGACTTGGGACTGAGATTTTCTATGCTTTTTAAAGCTTAATTAAAGAGAGATTGTGTTTCAGCCAAATTCATTGGATAAAACTAAATAGTGTATCTACCTTCTTACTGACTATCCCAACCATTTTGCATAATTTGATGGAATTTGTAGGGAGCTACAGTGACGTTGACAGAATTGGGAAAATATACTTAAGCTTTCTCTGCTTCAGGACTTGACTAAGGTATTTTCATGATTCCATGTTTGAAATTTTTATGAATTTTATCTACAATAAATTGGACATGGTGCTTTAACCAGGCTTCCAAGATAGTTTTTCTGCTGATCTTTTGACTTTCGTGCACCATGGGTGAAACCAAGTGACCCTGATGTTTTCCATTTGCTTGGAGAAGTCAAATACGAATTCAAAGGTATGTGATTTACAGGTTGTCAGTTGTATGCATCTATGAGGATTATTCTTAAATTAAAATTGGTCAGGATGCCTATATAAAATTTGATGTCCATCCCAGCATCTTGTTTGATTATTTGAAGGATGTCGTTCTTTTATCAAATTATACTTTGATAGATTAGTCTCTTTGTGACAAATGTATGTTTACTTATTTAGTATCTTGCTCTTATTTGATGTATTTGTTCTTAGGGGTGTAGGTTATGAAATAATTGCATGGTGGATTTGCATGGGATAATATTTATTTTTAAAATGTCTTGTTGGGTTGTTTGTTAAGGTCCTAATCTATATAAGGTTTCTGAGTGTCTGATTCGAGATAGCCAAGTCTCCAATAGAAGAAGAATTTAAGAGGTTGAGAAGAGAAACCAGAAGAAGATGGCAAAGAACTAACTTCAGTCTTATTGCTTGCCAATCTTTCATACATGTACCATTCCTATATATCCCCCTGATCCAGCTCACAAGTTGGTTCTAACTAATGAAATGCCTTGACAGTATATTTACAATTAACATGTGGTTAGTACAATAGCTCAAAATCTCTTATTCACTATCTATCATTGTTTTACTCCTGGTTAAGTCAATGTGGAAAGCAGTGCTAAGCTAAATAATGTGGCAATCCTGACCTTGTCCCTGTTTTCACTCGTCCTCCTTAAAGCATTACTATCTTTCCTTCAAAAAATTCTTCTTCTTCTCTTGTTTTATCTTAACTTTTGCAATTATATTAAATAATTAATATATGTGCTCTTCTCTTTCAATCTGTGCAACTTTCAATTGCTTCATTCAAAACCAAAAGTATCAGTTCGACCAATACAGTCTTCCCCTACTGCTTATTACAGTATTACTAACTAGTATCATATTGATGTTTTCAGGGAGAAAAATGATGGAGAAAGAGATAAAGAGGTAAGCACTAATTCAATAAAGGTGGCAAGGAAAAGTCCTAGGAAAGGCCATGATGCAAATGAACTAGCTACTGCAGTTTTAACTAATATTCAATTAATTGGATAGAATTCTTGTAGTGCCACCAGCATTTTGTTAAAACCATATACATGTATGCATAATTTAAATATACATATATGCAGTAGGCCCATAGCACGACTCTTTGGAGAATTAGAAAAAATCACTGAGCTATTGTGATTACAAACTCACCATTAGACTATACACAAAGCCTTCTAAAATTGGATGTAGAAAAAAATTGTTGTCATTTTCATAAGAACTCTATTATGTATCATGATGGATTAGTGTGGTTGACACAAGCTGTTTATATTGCAGAGCTGTCATGCTTCATTCTTGTTTTTTTTTTTTTTTTTTGAAAGAAACGATAAAGATGCTTCATTCTTGTTAGATAGTTGTGGAAGTATATTCAATGAGAAGAGGTCAAATCCTAACCAGAATTCAAAACAACTAAATTACTCTTAGTCAATATTCAATTCTGAACAAATTTTCAATCTGATATGATGTAATTGGTTATAGGTTTGATGGTTTTCTTTTCTTTTTTTTTTTGGATTCTGTTTATCCAGCTTGCGAAAGAATTCTACCTATGGCTAGAGTGTTAGAAACAATGGAGCTATAGCAAGAGAACAGTCGGCTAGAAGTGCTAGAAAGAATGGAGCAATTGTAAGAGAAGAGTCTACTGGAAGTTCTAGAAAGAATGGGGCAATTATGAGAGAAGAGTTGGATGGAAGTACTAGAAACAATGGAGCTATTGCAAGGGAAGAGTTAGCAAGAAGTGCTAAAAATTATGGAGCTATTCCAAGAGAAGAGTCGGCTAGAACTGCTAGAAATTATGGAGCAATTACAAGAGAAGAGTCTGGAACAAGTGAAAGTGGTGGCTCATGAGTTGGTAACTAAAAAAATACATTTTTTTAATTAAAATTCTTTGTTTCTTTTCAATCGCTATAATTTCCATTCTAATATTTGCAACCATTTATAGTTGACATGTGTCTATCAATTTTTTTTGGCTACACATAAAATAAGAAAGGGTGATGGGCTACACAAAATCTAAATCTAGCAAAACCTTTTACAAAGGAAAGGTTCCCAATCATATGGGTGAAGGGTCTTTGCAAATGTTTGGTGATGAAATGTTTGTAGAGGTATTTGGACTGAACATCATGGTCGTGTTTGTGGTTATGGAGATGTGTTAGTCCTACAAAATTATGGGGTTCCTCTTCATTTACTATTCGTGACCTTCAATTGCAATTGAATGAATTTGAGGAAAGACGTAAGGAGAATGATGCTAACCTTTTGAGGCAGTTGAAAGAATCTGTGGAATGAAGCAAGGAGAATGATGCTAAACTTATAAGGAAATTGAAAGAATCTAAGGAACACCGCAAGGAGAGTGACGCTAATGTACAACTCTTGAAGGCTCAAGTTCATTGGGTTAAGAGTTTGCTAGCACAAGTACTCAAAAACATAGCCCCATTTGAGCTAGCTCAATCTTATAGTTCTTCCTAACGTTACCAATCAAGTTAGTTTGTTAATCATTTAGCATTCATAAATTTATTCATTTGCTGTTGAATTTGATGATGATACTAGAATTGTAAATAGATTGGTCCATAAAAGAATCTTCCTTAAATTGTGTTGGAAATCTCTATCAAAAAGCATGTATTATTGGTGTTTGGTCTGTTTGTACTCTAAATTTCAATTTTTTATCTTCGGGCCTCGACCTTTTATCTAGACAATTAATAAAATTTAGGTAGCTCCTCACTTAAGTCTTACCCAATTTTATGTGATTTGCAGGCCGTCCTTGATGCCCACAATGGTGTAATATCTACAATGAAACCTAGGGCAAACTAGGTGGATATGCACTTGTTAGAGTGGATGTATGTGTTTTATGGAGTAAGGAAAATACGGGAGGAGGGATGGGCTGTCCTCTATGGGGAAGTACAAGAAGAAAGGATGCATCATCATTTTTTCAATGATACTAGCTTTTGTCATGGGCCTAGCCTTCTTGTTAGGAAGTAGCATTTCTCCATATATCTGTTACTATCTGTTAATAATAATTGATGGAGCACAATAGTTTTCAATTTTTTTCTTTTAATTAGTTATTTTGAAAAATTGGAACTATTTGAATACTTGAAAATAGGTTGGTGTTTTAGTTTTTATATGAGAACTAGATGCAGATCCACGCGACGCATGGGAATAAATTATTACTTTGAAATTGTGGTACAATGTATAATATGTTCTCTCTAAAAATCAAAAAATTTCTAAAATTATTTTTCATTTATCCATCTTTGCATATATATCATTTTATTATTTTAGGTGTGTTTTGATTGATTTTTTTTTTTTTTATGTGACCCATATTTTTCTAAATTATATTATGGTACGATTTGTTTTCTTTTTTTTTTTTCTTACAACTAAATTCTTTAAGTTTTTTACTTAATTTTTTTTTTTTTTTAAGTTTCAAATATATTATTCAAAATTTTCATTTCTTAAATAAGATATCATGATAATCAAAACTCAACACAAAATTAGACCTAATATTACTCAAATAGTTAAGAAACACATTCAAATAGATAGCGAGATTGTATTTTAATATAAATTCTAATTTTCACTTTCAAAATAACTAAGTATTATATCAAACAAAAATCAAACAAAAGCTATGAGAGGGAGAGAGAAGGCTTGTGATGGAGAACTAAAACACACACATAAAATTGTATATTAACCCAAAATAGTGTTATAAAAAAAATATAATGATTCATCAACCTAAAGTTTAGTTGCAAGAATGAATAAATAATCAAGAAAGAGAATAATCACCTTTTTTGGGAGAGACTTGAATTGGATAATTTATAGAAAATGAGATGAGAAGAAGAACAGTTAAAATAAAAGATATAGTCACACCTAATTATCCAAGCAATGTTATGTAATTGAATAACATTATATTCTTATATTCTATCTTTATAATGTAATATGATAGCATTTGACAATAAAAAAAAAAAAAAAGAGGAAAAAATAACAACTTGAAAACATAAAACCAAAAAGTTTGGAGCATGAAACTCAATTCAATCCTACTTATTTTTTGTAGTGGTATGCATCAATTTAAAGTAAAGTTTTAAAGAACACACAAATTCATCAACCTAAAGTAAAGATATAAAACATTAAAAAAAAAACTACACAAAAAGAAAAAAATATATATATATGAGAGAGAGAGAGAGAGAGGGAATAATAGTAGAGTTCTAAAGAACATAGAAATGCATCAATATAAAGTAAAGATACAAAAAATATATTCTTTTTAAAAAAAAAACTACCAAAAGAAAAGAAAAACATGAGAAAGAGAAAGAGTTATAACCTTTTGGTGTGATAAAATATGTATAGAGTGAAAGATATTAGCAAATTTATAGTAAGAGGATGGGGATAATAATAGTCAAAATAAAAGATGATGAAGGGATAAAGGAAAAGTGATATTAATGTTAATAGTAGTGGGGAGATGAAAAGGCAAAAGAGAAGGGGGAAAGTTAGAGAAAATGTAACCATAAACTACAACATTAATAAATAAATAAAAAGAGTCAAAAAATAAAAGAAAAATGATTGAAAATAAGTAGGTGATATGGCTGCTGACGTGGTTCAACATAAACGTAGTAATAATAAATTCTACGCTTCAACTTTTAGATAAGTAGGTGATATGGCTATTGACGTGGCTCAACAAAAGCGTAGCAATAATAAATTCTACGCTTCAACTTTTAGATATATATATATATATATATATATATATAGATATATAGATGAAGTTTAATTTGGAATTGCACAATTGTATTTATCTTTATATTTTGAATCAGATTATTAAATTTTGATCACGTGAAGGAATGCATCCAAATTTATTTATTTATTTAAAAAAAAAAAAACTTATTTCAATGATTTCAAATTGTTGAAACTTATCTGAAGAAAAACATATGTTTCAATAGTTTAATAATATTTCGACATACTTTTTTTGACGGTTTCATCCGTTGAATATAGCAAACTTTCTTGTATGTAGGGCAATACATGAAGTGATTGAAGATGAAAAAATAAGGGATAATTCCACCAAATATGTTTGTAAATAGATGCTCATGTTGGGGCTATTTCTTCAGTCAGTATTTTGGGGTAAAATGGGCAATTTCTGGAGATTATTGTAGTGCTTTGGACAAATTGGTTTGCATTAGCCTCGTTACAACGTCACACTTAACCATGTTGCTATGTTGTGAATTTGGGTATGAAATTAGGACTTAGGTGCATTCCTAGACTTTCTCCACAAAGTTCACATTATTCCCACATCTTAGTTTCTCTTCATTGAAATTGTTGGGCCTGACGGCTCAGACCTAAAATTATATGTTTTTTTTTTTTTTTTTTTGTTTTTAAATTTTCATGAGACCTAAATTATATGTTAGAGTGGGCATGAGCATGGTTAATGCACCCAACACCTATCAACTCTAGCGCCATTTCTAGACTCAAATCCATCTAAGTTGAAAACATATATTTGAACACAACTAAGTATTTATATACAACGTGACATGACTATGCTGTGACATGACTATGCAATTACAAAAGCCAAGAGCATAGCAACAGTGAAGCTAAATAGCTATATAACTATTTTAGCTTTACCAAAACACAAAAATGCATGTTACAATAGCGGAGCCATATTAAAATTTTTAGCTTCTTGCCATAGTGCACAACTATTTATGGCTGTGCACTATAGCAAGAAACTAAATATATATATTATTAAACTTCTCTCTCTTCTCTCGTTCAAATATATATTTTCTCTTTTTCTTTCTTTCTCTCTCTCTCTCCGGCATCCCTCGTCTCCTCTCTACTTCGCCAGCCAGCTCGTTGGCAGTGGGTGCTTAAAATCCATTATAAAACCACCTGATTAGACACCTAGCCACTAGAAAAACACCGGATCGGACCACCAGCAACGTCGATCCACCAAACCCACATCACAAAACACCACAAAAACACAAACACAAACCCACAGAGATAGAGGTAGAGAGAACACAAACATAAACCTAGTCACAAAACACAAACCCACAGAGATAGTAGAGAATACAAACACAAACCCAATCACAAAACACAAACCCACAGAGATAGAGTAGAGAGAACGCCGGTCCAAATTCCATACAACCACCACAAAACACAAACCCACATCACAAATCACAACCACAAACCCGCGCCGGCACAACCTATAACCCATAGGATCCTCGAGAGCTTTGACAATTTCGTCTCCGATGCTGGCGAGGAAGGTTTCGGGATGGTGATGGGTGGGAAGGAGAGAGCGGTGACGAGATAGAGAGAAGTGAGAGTGGAGAGTGGAGAGGAGAGAAATGAGAAGTTTTTTTTTTTTAGAGTGAAGAGTGAGGCACGTCGTGAGATAGAGAGAAAGAAAGTTTTTTTTTTTTTGAGAAAGAGAAAGAAAGAAATTAATAAAATAATATAGTAGATATATTATTTTATTGTGATGTTTAAATTATTTTATTGTGTTGAAAGCTAAAATAGATCCATTGCTGTTGGATGTTTTGTAAAGTGAGTAAGTAAAATAGATAAAGTAATTTTTTGTAGTGCCAAATAGCTAAATTTTTAGCTCTACTGCTGTAGATGCTCTATCAGCCATGCACATTAATAATAGTTTTAGGTGCTGGTCCAAGGTCTAGAATTAAAGTCGATAGCCAGTGGAGCTTTAAATTGAACATCAAGTTTAGAGGCTGTTACATATACCGATATACACAAAATCAATGAATTCAACATGGGAATAACATGTAATTGAATTAGGATCATGGAAATTAATTCAAGGAAATGCATAAATAAAAACACCATGGCTGTAAAGGATACATCATGTAGAAAATTCCTTAGCAAGAGCTGAAATAAAAGTATAGCTTAATTCAAAGACAGATTTAGTGTTTTTTTATTCTGGACTAGATAAAGTTGCATAAGGTCTCTACAACATGAACTTGCAGCCACTTTATTCATGTATAAACATCACGAACACTTAGCCATGGAATTCAATTGAATCAAGTAACAAGAAATATTCACAGTCAAATGAAAATCAGTGCATGAAATCACAACTTACATAAAATTGAAGGTAGACTCGGTTTAGGTAGAATAGGTTAGTCTTGCACCAAAGTTTCTTTCTTTCTCTTTTTATTTTTAGCTCCCTCATTTTTTGGCCGCTTACACACTATGTCTTTGCCCGAAACATGGAACGCCAATACACAATTTCTGGCTGGTTACATGAAAAAGGAGGATGTGGCATGTCAAAGGAGGAGGTGTCATATGGTGGCAATGTTTGTTGTAAAAGAAGTAGGAGGTGTCAAGAAATAAGGCTGGTGGTGTGAAAGGGAAAAGAATGAGGCGTCATGGGCTGGAAACTTAAATCTTTATTTGCAATATGGTACTTAAGTTTCTAAATTGCACTAAGTCCCCTACCTTTCAAAATTTTCTACAACATCACCCTTATCACCCTTATTTCACTTCCACATCAATTTAGTAAATGTCTTCTTTCATTTTTAATCACCATTTACTTAAGATATTACATGATTACCCTTAATGAAATAATGCACGCATACTTAGTTATAGGGTTCAAGATATCATAATTATTATTGCAAATATTGATTCTCAATTGTCCTTACATTGAAGCGTTATTTGAGACACTACCAACACCTATGTTCTGTTGTGGCATTTTCTATTTAATGGGTCAATTGGTGTATAATATATTGAGATCTTCTTTTCAAATTCCAAATAACCTATTCAATTTCCAAATAACCTATTCAATGCCACTTGTTTGACGAGGGATGTTAGTGTATAATATATTTTCCATACATATTCACCTTTGAGTAATCTAAAATCAAGGACCATCATTGTATCCTTGATTTTAGCCTTAATCAATGATATTTGCCTCTCTAATTAGTCTACTATGAGGCCTACATACCCTACACTACATATTTAATCTCCTCTCTTGTATTAGGTTGAACAAAAAACACATGGGATCCACACGTGAACTTAATGAAAAAAAAAAATTGGATGCACCAATCATAACGTGACACTTAATTATGTTGTGATTTTAGGCATGTGGTTAGGACTTAGGTGCATTCATAGACTTTCTCCACAAAGTACACATTTATTTTCATATCTCAATTTCTCTTCATTGAAATTGTTGGGCCTGACGGCCCTAACCTAAAGTATTTGGTTATGGGACCTAAATTATATGTTGAGTGGGCATGAGCATGGTTAATGAACCCAACACCTATCAACTCTAGTGTCATTCTAGACTCAAATCCATCTAAGGCCCAATTTTCTTTTATGTATGTAGAACTTGTGTAGATGCTATGAAGATGAGACATTGTAGGGACTAAGGAGCATGTGCAAAATCATTGTGCAATGGAGAAAATGACACCAGGACAAGTGATGGTGTTAATTCAAATGATGACTCATAAGATACATTAATGTTTGGATTAATTTTCTCTAGGGCACTAATTATAGGGATCTGGAAAATGCACAATATTCAAAATAATTGTGTAATAATATAGACAATCCATAGTTTTCTTAACACAAATTAACCAAATCTTGGGCAATGAAACAAATTGGGCACACTAGTGGCAGTTAATTTGATAGTTTTTTGGATGGAGCTACTATTCTTGAGGATGATTTATTTAGAAATTTTTTGGATCAAAAGTATGATTTGAATGTAAAGATTAGCTCATAGAACAAAGAAAAAAAAAATCATATGTATATTAGCCTAGTCTTCCATTTCATGGAAATTTATATCCACGGAGAACATTCAAGATTTATACATAACACATGATATGCACACCAACTTATGAGCTTACCACCCACCCATTATGTCCTCCATGTTACATTTTAATTTATATGTTTTAATATTAACAATTTAACATTAAGTGTTGGGATTCAATCATTAGCCTTAGAGCATTCCCATCAGGTGTGCCAAATGCCAAATATTTGGCATTTGGCACACCAAATACCAAAAACTGACCCTCATGAGGTGTGCCAAATGTTTGGCATTTGGCACACCAAATACCAAAAACTGACCCCCATGAGGTGTGTCAAATGCCAAAAAATTTGGCACACCGCTACAGTACCGTCTCAAATATGAGACGGTACGGACATGAATGCTATAATTTTTTTTGCTTATTTTATTCACTGAATCACTTTTCTCTCTCCTCTCTGGTCTCCATCTCTCCGTTGCTCCTATTCCCTTCTCACTTTCATTTTTTTTTCTCACTCTCTTCCTTTCTCCGTCTGCAACAGCTCTCCGTTGCTCCTATTCCCTTCTCACTTTCATTTTTTTTTCTCACTCTTTTCCTCTCTCCGTCTGCAATAGCCATTACCACCACACTGCAACTTTCATACAGAGACCGAGATCTAACCCGATTCATACCGACGAGGCCGAGATCGGGTGAAAACGTTGGTTTGCTCTCACTGATCCGTAGATCTCTCTCTATCCACACCTCACCAATCTCTCTCTCTCTCTCTCTCTCTCTCTCTCTCTCTCTCTCTCTCTCTCTCTGTGGGTTGATTTTCATGGGTTGTGATGGGCTGATGTTGGTGGGTGCGGCGGTTATGGGTTGATTTTGGTGGTTGTGATGGGCTGATGTTGGTGGGTGCGGTGGTTGTGGGTTGATTTTGGTGGTTTTCTTTTTTTGTTTTTTCTGGTGGGTGCTGCGGCAGTGGTTATTGGTGGCAGTGCTGGGTGTGCCGTTGTTTGTTGTTGATTTGTTGAAGATGATGATATATTATTTTAATGTGTTGGAAATATTATTTTAATGTATAAAATTGAAGAATAGAACATCTGATAAATGATATGTTGTAAAATGATGTGTTAAAATGATAAAGTAAGTGTTTAGTCTGTCAAAATGACATTTTTTATAGAACAGCTGATGAGAATGCTCTTATGGGTCAATAACACTATCTAAGTGCTGGACACCTAGATGCCTCAGGACACAAAACCTACAAAGTTGCACAATGATACCATTAAAACAAAATCAAACGAACCAACCCATCAATCAGCTTATCAATTAACCACACAAATAAGCCCAATTGCCCAAGCCCAACCAACCCAACCCAACAGATTAGTTAAAAGAGTCTTTACCTTACACTTTACGCCCAAAACTGAAATCTCTGTTCCGCCGAAAACATGTTCCAAACAAGGGATTCTCGTCATCGTTCCCATACTGATGATATTAGAAAATTTAAGAGGTTGCCTGATTCGTTTTTAAGCAACTGTTTTTCTAGCGACCAAGAAGTTTGGGTTTCTACCGGATTTGCTTATCAATCTAAGACAAATGACTACAAGGTTGTAAAGCTTTGGAGTACTCCGGTTGTGGCTGAGGTTTACACGTTAAGCTCGAACTCATGGAAATAGGTTTAAATCTCACTGAGATCCAATGTTGTGGTCTCTGATATCGACTTGTTTTCATCTGCTCAATTTGTTAGTGGGGCTTTGCATTGGCTGGCTGAATGTGAAAGGGAAGGATTCCTTGATCAAAATATGATTTTGTCATTTAATGTCGATAATGCCTGATGGAGATAAATTGCATGAGCAAAGTCAAGGAAGAATCCAGTAATGATGAAATTAAAATACATTATTGCAATGAGTCTGATTCTTTCAAATGACCCTGAAACTTTACATGACAAGGATCTTGGTATCCTACGATATGTTACACATATAGTTACCACGTTGAGGGAAAGCCTTGTGTTGCTTGATGGAGGAATCAAGCTATCCGGATAAGAAGTGGAATCATTAGTGATAATCATTGCATTTTATTATTTAACTGTGATTCGATTAAGACCATTATCATGTTGTTTCCTTTGGTATCATTCTGTTTTGCTGTAGGCATAAATTTACTGATATGATGTGAGTGAATTTAATTCAGATGTATATCAACCCTTTATGCTTGTGACGATTTCACGAAATAACACAAAATTTAATTCTGACTTTTTGTGTGCCTATCTGATGGTGTTGCAAACTATAAGAATAGAGATCTTACTTAAATCTAAAAAATAAAAATAAAAATGGAGTAGAGAAGGGGGAGGAAAAGAAGCCCTATGATGAGAATGTTGAATTGGGATGTGGAAGTTCTTATGTGGTGAGTATAGGCCCAGCAAAGGTCTTGTGCTTGGTTCCTTGATCAAAATGATATATATCTTGCTAGTGGCTGCAGTGCATCTGCTATGCAATTTTAGTTTGTTGCGTTGAGAGAAAAATTGAGATGACATGTAGTGACTGAAATGGATTTGTGATCATGGATTGTTAACACCTTCACTATTTAAATTGAGATGGCTAAATCACATGTTCATTGCCAATGGTAATGAGAATGAATCAGTGCGTTTAGCTGCCAATACATTGTGTTTCTCAGTCAACCACCTAGACATGCATATACGTCATTACGTGGATTCGTTTTATATTGATTGCACCAAGGCATACAGTAACATTCTCCATCAAAATTTCAAAACTCATTCCTCACCATAGCTTAAAGACTTTACAGGGAAAATTTAAATAAACCCATATTTCATCCTACTTTTCAAGCAGATATCTAAGCAAGATCAATATCATAGGAATATAGGATGGTAGCATCAAATTTTATTTTGGGGGGGCTTTGAAGTTTGTTTCGGTCCCAAGGAAAATTTATATCAGATGTTCACAATAATACGCGAGGAGTTTAGCATATCATAGTGCAAACCTCAGCAAAGTAGTTCATTCATTACTGTTTGATTTCTTCTTATTTGTTTTTATTTGTGGGGGGGGTAGGACCAAAAGAAAACATAAAATTAGCTTTTTAGTTCTCTTCAATTCTTTTTTAAAAAAAAAAAGGGAAAGAAGATTATTAGATCTCTTTCTATGTCTTTGGACTCTGCTCCAACATATGCATTTTGGGTTCTACATCAAAACTTAATCCCAGAGGGAAGCTTTACTAACTGGAATAGGTTATAGGTGCAAGGTCATTGGGTGCATACAACATGGCTAGATCATCCAATGGTGCCACAATTCAGTTATATGTGGGTGACTTTGCTCCTTTACACGCACTGAATTTCCATCCTCAGTTTTGGTGTCAACACTTAAAGTTACTGGGGCTTCAGATTCTGCTGTTAGAGGTTTCAGCTGACTTTTGACTTCTGTAGCTTTAGATATATCTCCTGATCTTTGAGTCTCTACGCCTTGTTGATACTGAGTTTGAAGAATTGATTGGATGTCATAAACCCATCTTTCTTCCTACTTTTCAAGAATTGATTGCATCCCTATAATAACACTTCAGTTGTTTGTAATATATACAAAGAGTAATTTTGAACTAAATTTATGTTTTGATTGGATGTCATTCAAGTCTTTTTTTCTTTTTCAAACTCTCTGTAGTTTATTTCCACTTTGAAAGTTGAAATTGATAGACATTCCGGTTCTCAAATAAAAGTTTTTCATTGATTTCAAATTCTTAATCAAATTTCTCTAAAATCATAAATTTTTTCAATGCATCTATTGTCCTTAGTGTAAAAGTTGAGAGGAGTAATAAGCCATCTCCTTGATTGTCCAATCTCTGCTTTCGCATTGGTTGCTTCTAGGAATGGTCTTTATCTTTTATGAGGTACACCTATGACACTACAACAATTTATTTTTCCTCAAATTCAATTTTTCCTCAGGATTGTTTTCCTTGAACCAAAAACTTTACATGAGAAGAATCTTGATATTCAAATTCAATATGGTTCAACTATAACTACTACTTTCATTGAAAGCCTTGTGTTACTTGATGGAGCAACTGAGCTATAGAAGTGAATTCATTAGTGATAATCCTGTGATTTTCTTAAGTGTGATGCAAGTGAGATTAATAACATATTATTTCCTTTGGTATTATTTTGTTTTGCGGTAGGCATAAAAGCATTGGTATGATGCAGAGTGGAAATTTTATTTATTTATGATTTTTTAACATAACTTAATGCTTGTGGAATGGATATCAAATACTGGAGGAGAAGAAGTTTGAATGATGTGATTTGCAGATTAGCTTGGGGTTTTGGAATTTTTCATCTTTATTGCAGAGAAATAGGACATTCATGGAGGTCTAATAAGCTCAGAAGAAGGTATTGTGCACTCCATCAAATTGTGAGTCAAGACCTGTGTGGTTGCTAGAGGAAGGTTCAAGAACTATTGTTTTGTATAGAGCTTTTTTATTTTGTGTTTGCTTGACTCTTTTTTTGGATAAAATGTTCTTAATTCTTAGTGATAGTGTTTGTTTGAACTCCCTTGCTCTGTGTTGGCAATTAGACGTTTGCCACAATTTGCTTGCCTTTGGGCTTAGATTGGATGTCTTAAACTCCTCTCTTCCTACTTTTCAAGAATTGATTGCATCCCTATAATAACACTTCAGTTGTTTGTTAATATATACAAAGAGTAATTTTAACTAAATTTATGTTTTGATTGGATGTCATACAAGTCTTTTTTCTTTTTTTCTTTTTTTTCAAATTCTTTGTAATTGATTTTTTTTTTTTTGAACTCCCTTGCTCTGTGATGGCTGTTTGTTGTGTACCTTGCCAATCAAAGGACAAAATTTTGGTTGGTTTTTTTCTTTTAAACCAAACAGGTATGTGCCTCAGATAAAGTAAAGAATTTGAGATGCACCTATGTCTAGGAGTGGTTTTCACTTGTTACTGTATAATCACTGTCTGCCTATGAGTTATGACATTCCAACATTTTTTTTTTTGTTAATATTAAACCACTCTATCAAGAATATGATTACTGCTAATTTTTTTCATTCAAATAGTGAATGGTTTTTAAGCAAAATTGAAAATTTGTAGTTTATTGAAAATTTATAGTTTGTGGGTATCGGATTATGTCTATCTATTTTTAATAGTAGCTGTAGTTTAAGAATTTTTTTAATTATTTAGGTGACATACTCTCTTGATATCATCCCTCTTATCCAAATTACATGATCCACAATGGCCAGCCATTTGGAACCAAAAGTTTATCTTCCCATACCATATCAATACAATAAAATGTATTGTTGCAACTTACAGATGTACCAAATCCTAACTATATTAGTAGCAAACCTGTAGAAAACACATTTTACAATTGTTTTAAATTGTATCTGTAAATATAATGTTGGTTTACACACTTCGTAGAAGATTCCTCTATAGAAAGGCCTGAAAGGCAAGCACAAGTTGTTTACATTATGTAGACTCATCATACAAATTAAATTGCATATTTGCAACATAATTATTATCACATATGTTGGTTCTCAATTGTCCTTACATTGTAGCAAGAATAAGTGCTATCCTTTAGTAATTATACAGATGTTGCTTTCTATTCCAAGTGTTTCAGGTATGTAATGTTTCTTAGTGGCAGCTTTATGGACAATAAGAACGTGTTTTATAAAGCTTAAACTCACATATTTTGTAACAAAAGCTACTCAAAGAGATAAACCCGTGCAATGCACAAGTTATTGAAAATTTTTATTATTGGTTTTCCACTTCACTTTCGTGTGAGGTTTTATTGTTTATATTGCTTGATGCTTTTAAGATGATATTTCCAGAGGTAGAAAAAAAATTTTGTGCTATTTGTTTGGAATAATTATAAATTAATTCAATTAATCTACTACCTAAAGAATTTGGGGTCTAAACTGAATTTTTCATTTAGTATCAAAGCATAGCTATGCTTGTTTATAAACATTTTTCTTATGTGTGATCCTTGACCTCGGTGTCTAAACTTTTTCATTTAGAAATTTGGGGGCTAATTGAATTTTTCATTAATGAATGCGATCCTTTATGTTCCATTTCCTTTGACCAACATAATGATTATTTAAAATAAATTATTATTAATGGTATTTTTTACATTATTTTTCACATAAAGTAAAATCCTATGATCCTTGATTCGATTCTACTATCTAGTCTCACTACAACAAAGTTTCTTGTAGTGTCTATAAGGACCTTTTGTAGATCTTGCTTAGGATCGATTTTAATAACCTTAGTTTTGCTTGTAAATTACAACTTTCTTTTATAGATTGTGTTTCATGGAAAATTATTAGATAATTTCGGAGTACCATAAATGCGTACTCTCTCCTCTCACATGAATGGTGGGTCTTATTATAAATTTAATTAGTGGGACCTACCATTCATGTGAGAGGAGGGAGTACGCATTTATGGTACTCCGGGAGTATACAATAATTTCTCGTGTTTCATCTATTTGTAAATATTTTTTCATTAATGAGTGCAACTGGAATAGCAAATGTAGAATCCTATTTTCAATAGAAGTTTTAAATGCATTCACTAATAAGTGCTCTGGATATGATCTTATGAAGCTGCACTTGTGCATATGAGTTGACTTCATGAAAGCA
This sequence comes from Quercus suber, assembly GCF_002906115.3. NCBI lineage: Eukaryota > Viridiplantae > Streptophyta > Magnoliopsida > Fagales > Fagaceae > Quercus > Quercus suber. Next base: position 612,936 of record NW_027069814.1, read on the forward strand.
TTCCAATTCATGTTGCCTACCATGGTCTCAATCAGATCAAATATCCATAATTCTAGAGTAATTCCTGTTATTATCTTTTTATAGGTAAATAGTAAGAATGAGATGTAGAGTTCAAATCACAAGCACGGTATCACAAAAGATGTGGACTTCAGCCCATGATTCCTACTAATAGAATTATACCACTAATTAAAAAAAAAATATATATATTTTTTCCTTTTTTTTTTTCCTTATCCCTCCTATGAATATATTTTTTTTGTATTGGCATATTTGAAATTAAAATGCATTTTATATGTATTTGAGTCTTAATTTCTACAAGTCAAAGCAATTACCATGCATACATGCACATATCTAGCTAATGCAAAATCATGGGACCATCCACTTGGAGCCTTAGCCAATTAACTAAGTGGCCCAGTGGGAGAATCAACCATGTTCGACATGAATAGTTCACAAAATATCACAAAGATTGGCAAGCTAATTAGGGATGATCAAGCAGTAGCAATTTGACATTTAAAGTTAGAAGGTAACTTTCTGAGGACATTTAGAATACAAGAGACTTTTTAAGTAAACCAAGAAAAAAACACCATTTTGAAAAGAGACTATACTTGGATAATCCATCCTTTAAAAAAAAAAAAAAAGCTAATTCATTAATTAATTCATAAGTCCTATTTTTCTTAATAGAAATTTCAACACCAACTAATATTATCATGATCANCTAATTAAAAAAAAAATATATATATATATATATATATTAACTATATTGTGTGTGAAATTAAATAGAGGACTAACTTGCTAGTAACAAGGTGGTACTGTCTTTTCTAGTCAACAAATAGTTTTGGGCAAATTACAGTAAACTCATCTAGTTATGTCTGTTTTCACCTTGCATACCCGTAGTTCAAAACTTAACATTTTACCTATCTGAGATTACCTATGTTAGGGTTCCATAACTCACCTTAATTTAGAGGGAAAAAGATAAGGTTTTTTGCATAAAGCAGAAAAGAGACTTCATAAGATCTACTTTCCATCTTCTAGAATCATAATCAATAAGAGTTGAGACCATGGGAAATTTACAAAATTTTGGGAGGAGGAGAAACAACCTTATACGTCGTAGGAGTGGGCAGCCATTTGTCTTCCCAAATATGAATCAATCTTCCGTTACCAACTCTCCAACGCGTTCCTCTCTTCACAACTTCAAGCCCCTGCCTTATGCTTCTCCAAGTAAAAGATGGGCTAGACCCCAAACTAGCATTAAAAACATCACCATGGGGATAGTATTTAGCTCTATATATTCGAGCTACTAATGAGTTTGGATTCTCAAGGAGCCTCCAACCTTGCTTTGCAAGCATGGCAAGATTGAACGCTTGGAGATTTCTGAAGCCCATCCCACCTTTAAGCTTAGAAAAACATAACTTCCTCTAGCTCACCCAAGCAATCTTAGACTCTTGACCCCGCTGGCCCCACCAAAACTTCCTCATCATGCTTCAATCTCATCACACAGCCCTTTAGGAAGCTGAAAACAGCTCATTGTGTACGTAGGAATGGCTTAGGCCACCGCCTTGATTAGGATCTCCCTACCACCAATGGAAAGAATTTTTTCCTTCCACCCAGACAGTTTCCTTGCAACGCTATCTTTGATCTCTACAAATACGTCCATCTTTGATTTCCCGATGATGGAGGGAAGACCAAGATACTTACTATGCCGAGAATCTTGCATTGGCCCAAGAATATCCAATGTCTCAATTTTCAGCTCCTCGGGAGTATTAGCACTAAAGAAAACCGAAGATTTGTCTGTGTTGACTTTTTGTCCCGAAGCAGCCTCATACAGCCGGAGAATATCAATTAGATGTTGGCATTCCTGGCTGCTGACCTTACAGAAAAGCAAGCTGTTATCCGCGAAAAAGAGATGTGATATCATGGGGCTGCCCCTGCAGATTGAAAGCCCATTCATAGCTTGACTTCTAATAGCCTTGTTAATGAGCGAAGAGAAGCCATCTACACATAAAAGAAACAGATAAGATGAAAGAGGATCTCCTTGACGGAGACCTCTTGAAGGCATAATATTACCATGAGCAACCCCATTTATAAGTACAGAATAGGAGACAGTTGTTATACATCTCATTATCAAACCAATCCACCTTTCATGGAAACCTAATTTTCTCATAACTTGCTCAATGAAGCCCCATTCCACCCTATCATAAGCCTTACTCATGTCCAATTTTATTGCCATATAGCTATCCTTACCCTCTTTCTTGTGTTCTAAATAATGCATCATTTCGAAAGCAACAAGAACATTATCTGTTATAAGCCTCCCAGTAATAAAAGCACTCTGATTTTCAGTTATTATTTGGGAAGGATCAACTTGAAACGGTTAGCCAAAACCTTAGCAATAAATTTATAAATAACATTGCTAAGGCTAATAGGCCTAAAGTCCGTCATTTTAGAGGGATTGTTAATTTTAGGAACAAGAGTAATATAAGTTTTATTAATATCAGCCATGGACATATCAGAATTTAAAACATTAAGAACCATATTCACAACATCACTACCCACAATATCCCAAAATTTTTGATAAAACCCAGCAGACATACCATCTGGGCCAGGGGATTTGGTTGGGTGCATCTGCTTTAAGGCTGCTTCAACTTCTTTCTTAGTGAATTACTCAATGAGATTCTGATTCATTTCGACAGACACCTTAGGTTCCATAGTGTCAATAACTTCCAGAATTCTATTTGGATGAGATGTTGTATACAACTTCTCAAAATAAGACACAGCAACTTCAGCCACGCCCAAAGTAGATTCTCTCTAGACCCCCGAATCATCCAAGAGTCTGGATATTTTCTTTTTCCTCCCTGAAGCCTTTGAATGGAAGTATTTTGTATTACGATCTCCAAGACCCATCCATTGAACTTTTGATCTTTGCTGCTGTTTTTAGGTCACAATCTGAATGACCCCTTGTGATTAACCCTAATTAATTAATTAATTAGCCAAGTTATTAATTAATCAATTTAACATGCAAATACGTGGAAGCACAAACAAATCACCAAATACTAAATATGCAGCGGAAAAATTAAATGACACGGTGATTTGTTTACGAATGGGGAAAACCCTAACGGCAAAAACCCCACCGAGTGATTTTCAGGTCACCACTCCTGAAACTCCACTATTATCAAATCAAGCGGTTACAAGAAAGGAATCCCAAGTACCTTACCAACCTACAGTTGAACCCTTACCCCAATACCCAATTGGACTTGATCTGTAGTGACAGTCTCCACCTTTGATGCACGGCTCCCAAGTACGTGACTAACCAATGCGCGGATCCAAGTACGCGACTTCAGAACACCAACTTGAGGAAGAATGGTTGGCTGCAAAGTTCTTCAGTTCATCCACGTGATGAATAGCAGGAAGATGCTTGGTTACAAAACCCTATGGTGCAAATACACAGCAACTTCTTGATGGAAGATGAACTAGGTCAAGAACCTTGTCTGTTGAGCACAATTTGCATAAACAGAGATTGCTCAATGATAATACAACTTGTGTCTACCAAAACGGCTCTTAAAATAATCCTTTTATATGTTTAGGGTTAGAAGAAAAGAAAGCCCAAAAACATATTCACGGATCCCAAGAAAATCAGATTGGAATTCTGACTTTTTAATTCTCGACAGATAGCAGGTGTCGAGGTAGCTATCGAGAGGTGTCGAGCTTTAAAAACTTTGCACTTCAGCTTGCTTTTTCTTGGACAGACTTGATGACTTCAACACTTGACCTTGAAACATTGTTTCTTGAAGTATTAAAAACACCTAGAACTACCCAATTACAAGCAGAGTGCGTTTTGTCAAAGGATTAGCCAATTTACATAACTAAGTGACATATGTTCTTAAACAAGTTAAAACATATATGTCCTAACAATCTCCCCCTTTGGCAATCCGTGACAAAACCACAACAAACAAATGAGCATATGAGAGAAGTCATAAATCACTCAACTCATATTCACTTGTTGAATACAATAAAATCTATCCTAACACAAACTCTTGAAAAACTTTGCAAGAAGAGAGCTTATGATAAGTAGACTTTGACAACCTGTATTTCTGAAACACTTTAAACAAAACTCATCAAGGCATCTTGTGTGAAACAGAAATAAATAGATTGCATACAAGTATAAAGAACATGTGTATAAAGATAGAAAAGAAACAACACATGAAGAGAGAGGTGAAAAAAAACATACATCAACATATATAAGAGATAAGATAAGTACAATGTATGTAAGAATGGTCAAAGGACCTCATATACAAGACCAATGTATCTAAGAGATAAGAAAAGAAAAATACATATAGCCTCACTACATCCCTAAAAAAAAAATGAACACTCCCCCTATCAAAAATATCCTATACTAACTCTCCCCCTAAGATGACTACTCTCATAGCCCAAAACTACTCCCCCTTTTGTCACGAGTGACAAAGGGTAGAGTGTCATGTAGACATCTCATCGGCAGAGCTAGCATCCCCATCATCATCATTATCATCCTCATCATCCTCATCATCCTTAGAATCTGACACTGCTGGAGTAGGTGGTGAAGGAGTAGCCTCTGGAGCAAATCCACCCATGATCGCCTGCCGTCGTGCAATACGACCCACACGAACATTCACTTGATACAACTCAGCAGAGAGTGTATCAAGACGAGTGTCCATGCGCTGCAGCTGCGCCATGATATCACGAAGGGATACATCGCTCGAAGAGGAAGAAGGAGCAGATGTAGATAGAGCTGATCTGGATGGTGCTGAACGGGAGGGAGGAGTGGCACCAGGCTGTCTCGACCTGAACTGCACCTCACTACGTTTTACGGTAGCGGCATCTATGGCAGATATGTGTGTGAAGTGGTCGGACACAGGAAAGGAACAGAAAAATGGCGTAGAATCCGCATGATAGCAGAAGGAAAGATGAGCTTATCATGGGACGCCGAATCAAGATAAACATCTATGATAGACCGAATGAAGTGAGAAGGGAAGTCTATGGTCAAATGCTCAAGAAGAGAAAGCAAAAATCGAGCACGACGCTCTGTGATAGAGTTATAGTGAGACAAAGGATGGAGAACAAAAGTCATCACCATGTTAATGAATCTAGGACCTTTAGCAAAATGCCTACATGATGTGAACTGATGCTTACCCCAATCAGCAGGGCGCTCACAAAAAGCAGATATGAGCTCATCTTTGGACACAGTCCTCAGACGCTCACAAGATGGGTAATCTGGAAACTCTATCCTAGGAACCCTAAGCACATCCGCAACAAGTTGCGGTGTGTCAGGAATGCGCATACCTCGAACGCGAGTGATAAAATGAGGTACTGAAAGATCAATTCCGTGCATGTTGGAGTAGAACTCCTGTATCAGCACGAGAGGACAAGTGACCGGATGTCACACCGACAATATCATCTAGCTTGTTACAGCAACAAAAGCCTAAAGTAATGATTAATGAAGGATACATATTCATGTGAGCAAAAGCCTAAAGTAATGAGTAATATGAAGGATACATATTCATTTGAAAGGGGTTGGTCAAAACTAATTGCTTACAGTCCCTTGTGATTCACTGCTATCCATATGTAGATGTGAAGAGTAACTGATTGCATTTGGATTCTCCAATGAGGACATGAACTTGTGAAGCCGATCATTTAAACCATCTTGGACTACCTGAGGCATAGCAGTTCTATCCTTTCGAGAGCTTTAACTGCAGAGCTCCCTACAAGACTAATTTGTGCAGAATTTTATAGGGACAGTGGCAACAGAATAGGTATGAACCGGTTGAGTTCAATGAGGAGAGGAAGAGGTAAGAAAGAGGGAAATAGAGAGTCTCAGGCATTTAAGAAATTATATGGGAAGTTGAAAACAATGGAGATAAAGAGTCATGGGTGTTATGGAAGCTGAAGTGGGAATTTATAAAACACTAATAGAAAAATAATGAAAACAAAATATTTTTTTTATTAATGGAAATAATGACGTGGTCGCTGATGTGGCTCAACAGGAGCGTAGCAACATTAAATGCTACGCTTCAGCTTTTAGATATATATAGATATAGATTATGAATATACTGTATATACAAATCTCATCCCCCCCAAGACAAGTTCCAAGTTACGTCATTACTACGATTTTATTCACATAACTTAAGTTTCTTAATGACCACCCTAAAAAAATCTCTAGAGTCGTCACTAACTATATGGATGCTTATTTGGATTTTTTTTTTTTTGTTTATACTCCGACCCCCCCGACCCTCTCTTAACTTGAAATCCTAAATCCGTCCCTAGAATGAAGCACGGCAATAGGTTGTGGTAGCTTTTGCGTTTAACTTTTTGTGAGTTTCACAATTTAATAAAGAGTAATGCTAAAAGCACAAATAATTTTACAAAATTTTTACAAATTTTTGATGTGAGATTGTGATAAATTCTTAAGAGTTCTCATCTTGGTTTGTCACTAATATCATATTTTTACTTACTAATAACCACTTATCACACCAGAAGTTTGAAAAAATTTTATAAAGTAATTTGTTGCATTAGCATTTTTCCTTAATAAAATAAAAAATAATTTTCACAATAATTTGATAATAGAAACTAGGTGTGAAACTGCTAATGGTAAGTAAAAAAGTGATATAAGTTATGAACTCTAAATGAAAATCAGTAATAATTTACTATTTAAGTTTTGTTATAAAATTACTGTGAAAATATTGTTTGTTGTAACACTGTTTTAAAATAATAATAAAAGTTAAAGCTGATTCTTTGTGTTTGATTTTGAGAGCATTACGTTTCATTTAAGATTATTTTAATCTTTAATATGTGTAGTTTCTCACTTTCAGTCTTTGACAGCAACAGATTTGTGTTCATTTTGTTTAACTTTTGTATATGTCCATATTTTACAAACCTTTATTAACGTTTTTCAACCTACACGTGTAGTTGGAAAGTAACGCGTAGGATTCCGTACCTTTGAATCTTTGATAAACAAAACAGAAGACTCGAGATTTATTAATATTTATGTACGCACAGGAAGTTTAAGTGTAAGATATGCTTGATTCTCAACAAAAAAAAAAAAGTGTAAGATATGCTTATATACTAAGAAACAATAAAAAATTCAGCAAAAGAAAGAAAAAAAATTGTGAGAGAGAGTATTCACCTCTTCTTTTTTCTCAAAGCTCAAGGATAGGACTAAGAAGTTACAGTGATAAAGATGTTTACACATGATGCGCATTGTCAAAAAAAAAAAAAGATTCCTACTTTCTCTCTTTGTGGAAAATTGCATAACGTGTAGGGAAAGTTGCAAAACGTATAGGACACCCTCAGTGGAAAATTGCATAACGTGTAGGGAAAATAGCAGAACATGTAGGACACCCTCGGTGTTAAATTGCATAACGTGTAGGGAAAATTGCATAACGTGTAGGACACCCTCAGTGGAAAATTGCAATGAGGAAAATTCCAACCACGTATTAGGGCTATCCAAACCCATCCAAAGACTCGACCCACCCAAAGAAATTGACTGAATCCGACCCGACTACTCTAGCAGTTAGGAATGGCAACGGGTCGGGTTCGGGCCGGGTTTTTCCATACCCAGACCCAACCCGCGGGGCAAGACCCATAGCCCGGACCCGGCCCGTTTAGGATACCGGGTTTTTTCCCGGGGCCCGGACCCGCCCCAGCCGGGTCCCGCGGGACCCGCGGGCCCCGTTTATGAATTGGGTCCAATTTGTGGCCCAACCGGAAAAAAAAAAAAAAAATTTTAAGCCCAAATTTTAATTCAAGCCCAGATTTAAGCTCAAATTTTGCCCAGATTCAAGCCCAATTTTTGCCTAGATTTAAGCCCAGATTTTGCCTACATTAAGCATGCATATTCATTATTCAAGCCTAAATAATTAACGTGGCCCAAATGCCATATCAGTCCAAATCATAGGCTAAGGCTACTAATCATAAATCAATAAATCTACACGTTTTGAACACTAATTTCTGATTTTGGTAGTATATTAGAGTATTACACTTTGTTAGATTCTAAATGTTTGTTGTTGTCTTGCAAATTCTGGTATTACAGATTCAGAGGGAGTTTGGATCATTTGACAAATATATTTGGGGATTTGTCAATCACAAGCCGATCTCCACCCAATACAAAATGGGGCACAAGATACCAGTAAAGACATCAAAATCAGAGAGCATTAGCAAAGACATGGTGAGGAGGGGTTTCAGGTTCGTTGGTCCAACAGTGGTTCATTCCTTTATGCAAGCTGCACTCACCAATGACCACTTGATCACTTGTCATAGGCATCTCCAATGTGCTTTAATGGCTGCAGCCTGTCGTCCAACAAGAGAAGAACCAGCTCTACAGACTCAAAAAATGACATCAAAAAATAATGAGAGAAAGAAAAGGAAAAAAATAACCCAAAAGTGCTCAAAGTATATGTATGCAAAGTGCGTATATAGTTTGCTAACTACAATTTACTGTTAATTAATGGTTTGTGTACAATATTATATAGAGAGAAGGAGGTTGTGACTTTGTGTGACTGTGAAATTTTAGTCACTTTGCTTTGCAGGTAAATTACTGTTACTATAATTATTGTTGTTCTTGTTGTTTTTCATCAACAATGTCCTATGGGATTTCATTTTCCTGCCATTGACCCAATTTTTATTATTATTATTTATTAAAAAAAAAAAAAAAAAAAAAAACAACCTTATTCTCAACTAAAATTTGTAACCAATCCCAAAAAACAAATGAAAAGTTTAAAACATAAAAATAAAAATAAAAATAAAAGTAAAGTAAAGAACAGAGTTAAGCTAAAATTGAAATTAAGTTAATGTTGAGAATAATCCAGATATAAAAAGAACAAAAGAAGTGAAAGAGGAAATTTAGTAACAAAAAAGAAGCAACTTTTCTAAGAGTCCTAAGATCTGAAGCTGGAAAACCTTAATATCAAGATAGAGGCATAGAGCTCAAGCAGGGACAAGATAAAACAAACCCATTTACATAAATGCATAGAATCAAACATATATAATCCAAAGTACTGACCTTTGAGGACAATACACTAACTTCCAGTATAATCAATACACTAACTTCCAGTGTTGCCCCCTGTCAAAATGCAACCACAGCTATGCAATGTTAAGGGATAACCCATGGAAACAAACAAGGACATGAAAAATAAATAAACTTAGCACTACCGAATACACTAAACAAAAATGGAAAAGAAAAATGACTATCAAAAAAGCTTGGAAACAAAACTAGATATTCTTAGCACTACCGAATACACTACCGAATACCTGAAGCTTGGAAACAAAACTTAGCACTACCGAATACACTAAGCTGAATACCTGAAGGCTGAAGCTGAATACCGTGAAGAGTCAACAGTGAGAGGGTCCTCTTCGCAAGGTCCAACAAGATATTCTTCTGTCTGTGTAGAACTAGTGGTAATCTTTCTACTTAGTAAGTGTGGGATTGAGCTGAAAGCCTGAAATGAGGGAGAGGGAGGGTCGGACTGAGGGAGGGAGGCGTGAGGGAGGGTGGGAGTGAGGCTGAAATGAGGGAGAGGGACTTCGGATTGACTGATTGAGGCAGGGAGGCTGAGTGAAGAAATGAGGAGAGGAATTAAGGTTAGATACTTAGGTGTATATATACATATATATAGAGGGTATTTTAGTAATTTTAGCTACCGGGTTTTTAAACGGGGCGGGTTTCGAGGTGGGTCTCGGGTTTTTTTATAAAACCCAGACCTGACCCGGACCCGCTTCGGGTTTTTTTTTTTTTAAACCCATACCCGACCCTATTCCTAATCGGACCAGGTAAAACCCGGCCCATTAGGGTCGGGCCGGGCCGGGTACCCGCGGGTCGGGCAAAAATTGCCATCCCTACTAGCAGTCGGTGGTGGGTCTTCACCACCAAAAACCAACTCTAGCGGGTCGGTTTCGGTTTCCCTCCCCCAAAACTCGAAAAAACCCAAACTAATTGACAAATACCTAGATTCTGGTGAAAAAACCCAAATTTGGTGAAAATTTCCCAGATTCTGGCAAAGAAACCTAGATTTCAAGCCAAAATTTTCTAGATCTTGACAAAAAAACCCAGATTCAAGCGATATTTCTTGTAGATCCAGTGAGATTTTGACTGGATCTGTCAAAATCTCATAGAATCCGATGAGATTTTCGCTGAATTTGGCGAAATCTTATAGAATCCAACGAGATTTTCACCGGATCTGGGTTTACTCACCATTTTCTTGTTGTTTTCTTATATCTATGACGTCGATCAACTTGTCCACCACCCGCTGAAGGTTTGATTCACTCGACCTGACTACTTCGGCGATCAGCAGCGGGTAAGATTTTCTGCCACCCGATTCCGTCGGGTTGGTTTCGGGTTGGGCAAAAACTTGACCTGAACCAACCCGTGGACAGCCCTACCACGTACCATTAAGTCATGAGTCAACTGACACTCTATTGTCATGAGTCAACTAACACTTTATAGCCACTATATTATTATTATTATTAAAAAAAAAAAAAAAGGATTCACTAACTTTTGAATAGAATATATATATATATATATATATTGTGAAAAGGAACCTCATTTAGCCATCCTTTCTTATTTCATATTGTAGTGAGGACTACATCTCTTTTTCCCTTTCAATTCCATATTTCTAGTTCAATTTTTTCTCTCTGAGATTCAATTCTAGTACACTTGTTGTAAATCATCATTCTTTCATCAATTTCCCAATCAAACACACATACTCAAAACCTTTTAAATTTAGTGCCCTCAACTCATCCGTGAACCTTCACTAGAATTGCAAGCCTTCATTCATCTCTTATCATTCCCATTAATTTCGTCACACCTTTGATCTTTCTTACCTTCTGCTCTTCTTTTTACATCTTCTCAATCTTCAGTCAACAGATCATATCAATGGCTTTCTTGACTAACGAAGGAGCCACTTCTTCTTCTTCTACCCACCGATGGAACTATGATGTCTTCTTGAGTTTTCAAGGTGAAGATACTCGTAAAAATTTTACAGGCAATTTATATAAGGCTTTGTGTGACCAGGGTTTTAACACCTTCATCGATAATGACCTTCAGAGGGGAGAAGAAATTTCAATGGAACTTCTTAAAGCCATTGAATCGTCAATGATTTCAATTGTTGTAATTTTTAAAAATTTTGCATCTTCTACTTGGTGCTTGAATGAACTTGTCAAGATTTTTGAGTGTAGGAGTAATGGCCAATTGGTTCTACCAATTTTTTACAAAGTGAACCCATCAAAAATACGTAAACAATATGGAGAGTTTGGGATTGCACTAGCTAAACATGAAGAAAAATTCAAAGATGACATAGAAAAGGTTCAGAGGTGGAGGAAAACATTAATTGAAGTAGCTAATTTGTCTGGATTTCCTTACAATGAAGGGTATGTATTTAATTAATGACTATTTTGCTGTAATTTTATTAGTTACATACTTTTATTGTTTTTCTATTTATAAATTATGTTATCATTGCCGGCATTGAAGATGGGGATGATGGTGGTGGTAGTGGAGTGAGAGGGTAGGGACGATGACGGTGAAGGGGAAGGTTTTATTTTATTTTTTTCCAATTTTTTTATTTATTTTTTTTTTAAACTAGGTTGATGCCAAGGATCTTAGTCAATAAATTATCATATGGCATAATACTATTAGATGAGAAGATCACTAGGTATTGTTGATGAGGTCTTCCAAGAGTACTAAATAATTTCTTTATATTCTAAATACTAACTAAGGTAGTTAAGCTATAAAGGTCAATAGTAGAATTAGAATAATTTTAACTTGTATAATGTTATCAATTGTGACAACTCTGTGTTGTTATATTGGTTATAAGCTTTTAATGATTTTGTTATGACTGCTAATAAATAACGAAAGTATTGTTTCTATCATATTTTATTAGTTTTTGAGAAAGTATAATTATTATAACATGCACCTTCCTTTCTTGCCGAACTTTGGCATTTGCACTTAGCTTTCCCAACCCATTAACCTATCACTAAGTACACTTCCTTTCAGCACCAGAAATTGGTCATCACTTTTTTGTTAAAATCTTTCACGATTTTTCTATGTATCACACACTTCATCAGTATAAGAATACCATTTTTTTTTATATATTAACAATTGAAAAGTAAACAGATAAAATCATCAATGATCATATTATACGTACTAAACAAAAATTTCTTCCATCAAACTTCTTTTGTTTTTTCCTCAAAAAAAAAAAAAAAAAAAAAAAAAAAAAATTTTTTTTTTTTAAATTTTACATTCACACTACTTTATCTATTTTTTATTCTTTCTTGCTTTTCTCCTTTCTCTGTGTCTCCCTCCCTCTCCATCTCTTCTTTCTTCCTGCTAGAACATTCTCAAACCCTCTCTCTGGCCCCCATGGATGAAACCTTCAAGTAGTGCCTCCTTCTCTCACGGCCACAATCACCACCACCAACGATGGTTGTGATTTCTTATCTTTTTAACTCTCAAACCCAGACCCAAATGTCTTGATCTCCTCTCTAAACCACCGGTCCTGAAAAGCTGAAGCCATGGACACCAACGGCGGTGGTTTCCTCCTATTCTACTACAACGAGAAAATGATTATAAAAAAAAGAAAAGAAAAGAAAAGAAAAAAGTACAATGAGAAAGGAATTTACCCCTTTTATTAATCTGTTCTCTGAATCTGCAACAGTGGGATTTTGGGTCTGTTGGTTCTTCTGGGTTTCACTTTTGCTGTGTTTTCCGATTTGGCTATGTTGATTTTTCTGCTTTCTTTTTTTTTTCTTCACTGGTTTTGATGGGCACGGCGGGGTTGTGGTTGTGCAGTGATTTTTATGGGATTGATGGTTGTTGCGATGGTGTGCTGATAGTTGAATGAAATATTATTTTATTGTAGATGTTTTTGTGTGTAGTGGGATATATTATTTTATTGTATGAGATATATTATTTTATTGTGACGTTTATATTATTTTATTGTGTTGAAAGTTAAAATAGATCCATTGTTGCAGCACATGTGTAGGTAAAATAGATAAAGTGACTTTTTGTGTAGCTAAATAGCTAAAATTTTCGATTCACTGCTGCGAATGCTCTAAGGGATGGTTGGCTAAAAGTCAAGAGCTTCCTCCTCCATGAATTGTTACTAACAGAGGCAAAAACTTAGAAGGATGGAAACTATGTGTGCCAATGAGAACGTGGAGAGGAGTGTCCGTTTGAGAGAGAGAGAGAGAGAGAGAGAGAGAGAGAGAGAGAGAGAGAGAGAGAGAGAGAGAGAGAGAGAGAGAGAGAGAGAGAGAG